>NW_027145139.1:0-27319 GCF_026170545.1 Melanerpes formicivorus | reverse complement strand
GGTGCCGACTGCCTGGAGACCTCCCCGGCCTCGCTGCCCTCCACTGCCGGCCCCAGGAGGCCCCTCTTGCCGCGCTTCGGGCAGCCGCCGCCGTGCCGCCGAGCCAGGCCCGCTCCGGCTCGCCGCCGCCTCTGCCAAGAGAGGGACGCGGCGCCGCTCCCGGAAATGGAGGGTCTCGTGGCCGCGCGGCCTGCCGGGAGGTGTAGTCTTCCCCGCGACGGGCCGGGGAGGCCGAGCCGTCCAGCAAAGCCTGCTGGGAGCCGAGCGCCGGCCGGCCGCGGAGCCTGCCGGGAGCTGTACTCTCCGGTGCGGAGCGCTGGTGCTGCCTGCAGGGGCTGGCGGGAGTTGGAGTGCTTTTTCTCTCCCTCAAAGGAGGGCGGGTCGACAGAGGACCGAGGCTGGGCTGTCGTGTCGTTCCCTGCCCTGTTCTGTCCTGCTCTCCTCTCATCGCGAGGGCTTCATAGATACTGTCGCACAGCACTGGAACTGAGACTTTAAGCCCTTCTCAGCTTGGGGTACAGATAACAGCCCAGGTCTGGCGCACCCTCACCCTGCTGCAGCATCTGGCCTGTAATGAACTTTGTGACCCGCAGCTATATGAGGCACAGGAGGGAGAAAGGTCTATGCAAATATCTGGTTAAAGCACAGAACACAGGTGTACACCTCATGTCTGTATGAAATATGGTTTTATACCTGGCTTTTATAGCAAGGAACTCGAGCAGCATTGCATCTGTGTGACTGCGTTTGCTGATCCATGGTGTATGGCACGCAGTGAATTTTGGGTGGACTTTCCAACTCCTCTTGCATGCCAAGACCGGTATTTCTGCAAGAGATTTCAGGTATGAAAACAGATGAAAGGGTGCAGCATGTGCACTGAGGTCACAGAGTCCATCAGTGCACAACACTTGTCTCTACACTTTGAGGAAGACCACACCAACTGACAAAAAGCCAAGGCACAATCACATACATTAAAGCTGTCTCAGGGGAATGTGAACTGTCAACAAGCATAGCAAGACCATCTTCAAATATTGCCTACGCAGGGTATTGGAGAGGAATCACAGCTCCCTGGGCAGAATGAAAACAGTGAAGTTAGTGAAGTGATTTTATAATCAAGATTGTCAGACTGTTTCATTATATACATTTGCTTTTCTTCTCTAGCAACTTGTTTTTAATGTGAGTGTGGAATGACCAGTCATGATGGAGGATTATATTTGTTTCTGAGAAGAAGTAGAAATCTATTTGCTTTCCTTTTGCCTGCCACAGGAAATTGAGTGTCTGAGTGGCATGGTTAGCCTATAATATAGTCTTGATATATATTTCTTGTTTGCATACACGTGTCTTAAATGAGCATACTTTGCCTAAAGACAATACATATCTGCAAACTTTTACCCAAATGCAGTATGTATTTGTAAACTTTTTGTCTTTTAATTGTTTAGTTAGAACAAAGGGGGTGGGGGTGGGGGTGGGGGTGGGGGGGGGTAAAAAGCCACGAGAAAGATGGGTTGCAACTGCACTTGCTATTGCTCATATAAGACAGCTCTTTTAAAAACTGGTGGTTCTCTGATCTGTTAAGGCAAGCCAAAGAGCTGATCATGCCTGTTTTCTGACAACCCAGTTTATCTTTTTTACAGAGATATTTTCATAGCTTCTGTCTCCTGAACATCTCAGTGAAATTTCTTTAAGAACCTCCTCAATGAATCAAGTCCAGCATCCTCTCACTAACACTAATAAGTACTCGATGCTCATGTAAAGAATGCAAGAACTGGTGAATGTGGATAGATCAGTTTCCAGATACACCTTTCCCAGTTTCAGTTTTCTGTGGTTTAGGGGCTTAATTCTGGAGTGTTGATGTTAAAGCTTTCTGGTTGGAAGCACTGGGTAGACCTTTTTGGTTTTTTGATGAATTTAACTGATTGCTTTTCAAAGCCTTTTAGATAGCTTACACAGCACCTTGTGGTAATGATGTTGTAGCTGTGTGGAAAACAAAACTTCCTTTTGTATGCTTTAAATCTGCTACATAATAGCATTGCTAGTTTAGGTATTACAGGAATTACTACATAACAATTCCCTCTTGCTCCTTTCCTTGCCAGCTGTGAATTTAGAGTGGGTAGATTTCTGGTTACACTGTTTTCTTCACTGTGCCTAAGACTTGCAGTACATTTAGTTTCACCTTGTGCAGGAGTTTCCAATTCTACTCTGTTGTTTTCAAACTGAAGGGGAAGAACCAGCGCTGCATGCAGTAGTGAAGATACTGAACAGCCTAATGATTTTTTTCCCCCTCCATTATCTTCAAAAGATTTCTTAACCACAGTTAAGAACTTGACCGCAGTTAAGAACTCGCTCTTTGATATCTGCCCTCCATTTATCTGTGAGTAAACTGAGGACACTGGTCTTCAAGAGCAGAAGACATTTATAATCCCTATTTCAAGAAGGAATAAAATATTATAATTGGAGCTTGCAGAAATAGAAAGTTTCTAATTTGCTAGAAATGTTATTTTTGCATCTGGCTTCAGTTCATTTGGATCGAAATCAAATTTCTGATGAACTGCAAGTTCCCCAGATTGTGCTGTGGTGCAATGAAAGTGATGTTCTTGTTAGTGCTGGTTTGCCTCGAGCAGCTGCAGGCAGCCCCCAGAGTTCTGAGTGCTGGAACAGACCTGGCAACATCATGATGGTCTCGAAGAGGCAGTTTCCAGGGCCCAAACTCTAGCCACACCTCAAGATGCACATATCCCCAAAGTAAAACCCACCCATTCCTCCTTGTTTTCTCATCAGGGATGACATTTGAACCCAAACAGTTGGGGGTCAGTAAGCCAACAGGATCTGGTCGGTTTGTTTGTTTTTTTTCACGAATCTTTGTTACCACATGGAAAAACAAATAAAAATAGACTCACTATAATCACACACTTCAGAAACAGAGAATAGCAACAATAGAGTATTTTAGATGCAGGAGAATAGCAGTGCATGCAGAAGGCAGAATGAAGCTGGAATTTAAAAGCAGTTAAGATGAAGGTGCGTGTCTTTCAAGCATTACTAGCTATGTCTGGATGCAGTAATGGGGCAAGGAGAGACGACTGGCATTTATTGTCAATTTTAAGGTATAGTAAAAAGCAGGTCTTTATGTGAGATTGAATGCAACATGACTGACAGTAATTTTGCCATCCCCATTCTGTCAGCTACTGATAAAGTGCATGAGCATATGTATAATTTCTGAATGATGTGAAGACACTTTTTGGTTCATAAGTAGTTCCTTTAAAAGAAGGATCTGATGGCTGTAGGTAGAGGGTAATGCAGTTGCAAAGCAATGCAATATTCAGCATAACAGGTAGTAGTTGTACCATACATCATGTAGAGGAACTGTACTTTATTATAATTTGAGCCATCAATTACAGGAGAAGCAGTTAAAGAAATTGAACTAATTTGAACACTGCAATAGAGTTTGCACCTGGCTCTTCCAGAAGTTAATATGGGCCATTTGGTGCACAAAAAGTCTTCCACATTCCAAATGCCTGGAGAGCAATATTGTTGTTAATATCAACCATATTAATGAATAATAGAGAGATGTCCAACTCAGTGCTTAATTTACAATTAAAATATGGGGGGGGGGGGGGAAGAAGAATGTCAAGGAAAATCACATTGCAGCAGAGGAGGGAGACAGTGGCACAGACTGAGACAAACTTTTCCTTTAAAGCAGTGTTTATTTCCATGATTTCTTAAAGCTCTACTTTTTACCCATTTACACAGCTGAAGCCTGCATTTCATAAAGCCTGTTTGTTCTAAGAATTAGTCAATAGGGCAGAAATAACATGGAAATAATGTTCTCTGCTTCCTGGCTGGGTAGCATCCCAAGCTTTCCTGAACATTTGCAGCTTCTCCAAATCCAAATCTAGCTTTCTGTAACACATCCCATACACACAAACATATCATGTTACAAACAGAAGGTTGCTAGGTGCCTTATTTCAGAAATTCTCTTCCTGCTCTGCCATGGAATGATTCTGCTTCTGTTAATAATGGCAAAATCCCCCAGTTGCTTCCATGGTTGTAAAACTGATTCCACCTCTCTGAACCTGAGCTCATATCAGAAGGAGACAATCTTGGGGTGCAGGCAGTAAGAGGGAATACTGGCAGTGAATCCTTGCTTTGGAAACTGTGTGGAGAGTGAAAAAGAAGTCTGGCAGTCATGTATGCTGTTCCAATTTTATCCCTCCTAACACTGATGTCTTTCCTCCTGCTCTGGGGTGTTACACACATTTCCTGACAGCATATGCATGTTCAGGACCTGTCTGGTTTGCTATAAAGGAGTGCAGGTAGCAAACTGCAAGGTTTTTAAAATGAAAATGGTCCTATTTTAAGCTTTAGAGCCAAGACTACAACTGCCCATGCTGTTTGTGGAAGACTGGGTGTAGAAGACAGAGGTGATGACTTAGGAGCTGGGAGGACAAATCTGTCACTCAGGCAGCTTATTCTGCCAAGATAACACAAGCATTTTTTTGCAGGGAGGCTTTATTGAACATCAACATCAGTCTGCATTCACTCCTAGTGCTGTTTTATTTCCTAGCTTGAGGAAATGGAGGTTGCTTCCATACTGTGGGCATGCTGTGGATTCTGTCCAGAGAAGGGCAACGAGGCTGGTGAGAGGCCTTGAGCACAATCCCTATGAGGAGAGGCTGAGGGAGCTGGGATTGTTTAGCCTGGAGGAGGCTCAGGGGTGACCTCATTGCTCTCTACAACTACCTGAAGGGTGGTTGTAGCCAGGAGGGAGTTGGTCTCTTCTCCCAGGCAACCAGCACCAGAACAAGAGGACACAGTCTCGAGCTGTGCCAGGGAAAGTTTAGGCTGAAGGTGAGGAGAAAGTTCTTCACCGAGCAAGTCATTGGAATGTGCTGCCCAGGGAGGTGGTGGAGTCACCGTCCCTGGAGGTGTTCAAGAGGGGATTGGACGTGGCACTTGGTGCCATGGTCTAGTCATGAAATCTGTGGTGACAGGTTGGACTCAATGATCTTTGAGGTCTCTGCCATCCTTAGTGATACTGTGATACTCTGTCTCCTTACAATCTTTTCAGTTGAATCATTTCTCTTAGAGGAGGCAGAAGTGGTTAGTTCTCAAAGTGAGATACAAATATATTCAAAATTCTTACAAGTTTCTTGGAAATAAAAGACAGAATAGGAAAAACCTTATTGTTACTGCTCCTGAAAAAGTAGTGTAAGCTGAGCTTAGCCCTTGATGGAAAGCATTTAAGGTCAAGGTTCTCTTCTTAAGGTTCTCCATTGTCCAGTAAGCAGTAAATTCTGGCTTTTCCTGTGCTTAGGGCATTCACAACGTTGCTCTTTGTTGTGGATTCCCTGATGTTAGAAAGGGATGAATTCCTGCTGCCAAAATATTGCCATTTAATTATCAAGCCAATCAACTGTGAGACAGATGTCCCCAGGGAAGCAGTCTTCATTAATTCCTCTTTTTACAGAGCTACTTGGGGTAGGTTTTTTTTTTGGTTTCTTATTTTCTCCCACATTAGCAGTTAATGTTGGGGGGAATTTTCAACCCACCACAGCAGTGAATGCATGGCTCCAAATGAGGATGAAAATGTGGGGTTTGGGGATTGCCAGCTCATGGTAGATACTAGGTTCTGAGCTTTCCTTCAGGCTGATGGTGTGGCATTATCTAACTCTTTCTTTATGGGGGTTTTGAAGCCACAGGTTTTTACATTTTCCTGCTGTTAGCAGTGTAAAATATGGGGAAACCTTCTTTGAGTTGTGTCCTGATGTCACAGCTGTCTCTGTCATGTCCTGGGACACTTCTGTTAAGTGGCTGTGGTACTTTCCAAGGGAAATGTCGTGAGTTTGTATTTGAGAACACCTCCGTAGAGTAGCATTCTCTCAGACAAATCACACATGATCTATATTCTCAAGGAAACTCATCTCCAGATCCCTCAGTCTTTTATTTCAGCTCCAATATATTCTAAGAATCCAGAGCCCAGAGTCTTGCCGTTATTTGCCATTATGCAGCTGTTCAGCAAGTTCTTTTGTCCACTGACAACAATCCATCTCTCTCTAGCATTTAAACTATACAGGAGGAGGAGAAAAGGACAGGCCACTGCCTGCTTTTTGTAACAGTCGGTCCTTGACAGGTTTGTCTTGGTTAACAGTCTGGGTTTCAAGTTCCAAAATTCCTGTGAGAGTGGCCAGAGTTAGAAAACTGGTAGCAGAACAGGGCTGAACCAGAAGCACATGCCAGACTAGTGAGGTCAGAATTCTTGGGTATGGTTGCAGGCTGTAAGTGTTCCCATTTGTTACGTTTTCAGTTTGACTGTAGTCCAAGTCACTCAGCTTTATGCCAGATCCCAAGCCAGAAAGGTCTTATTTGCCTGATTTCCTCAGGATACAAACCTTGTGAGTTCTTGCTGTCTCTGTATTTGTGTCTCTGGTCCCCTTGCAATTACTACTGGGCCAATTTCAAATAAATTAGATAGAGGGGTGGCAGGCTTGAGGATATGAAGTTATGGTTTTGAAAATGCACAGCTGCATAGAGATACCATATGAATGCCTCTGTAAGCAAATAGTAGGAGTATAAAGGCAGTAGTATGAGTTCAGTTGGATAGCTAGTAATCCCCTTGGAGAGCACTGAAAGCAGTGTTCCTGCTTCTGAGGGCATTTGTTCACTCTTGCACACAGGAATATCCAACAACAGGACACAAAACTATAGGAAAACAGATCTCCTCTACTGCTCACTGAAGAACGTGTTTCTCTTTGCTCTGGCTATTCTCATGTGTATTAATTAGTATCATAAATGCCTTACATGTCTCATCAGATATAGTGCTACTATGGCTTTCCATCAGCTGTCAACAATGAGAGGACAGAGTTGTAGTCATGCTTCCTGCTTGACACTACTAAATCTCCCTAAACAGGTGAAAGAAATGGCATAGCTCTTCAAGCTCTGATACAGGGCAACTGCTGTTTGGTAAGCCAGTTAAACATTCCCAGTGAAATCACTGCGACTTTTTCTCTTAAAAACAGCCAAAAATTAGTCTCATTTTCATTTGGCTGGAAATTAAAACTGCCATGGCAACACTTCACTAGATGCTCTTCCTATTCCTTTTTCAGAATGCTTAGCTGGACTTGGATTAAAATACAGTAGATGGAGACATTTTCACAGACTGGCAGGCTGGGACTCACCAGCCTGGAATTATCCAGGCAGTTTTAGTCAGAGAAACTGGCTTTCTGTCTCAAAGTGGGAGACAAGGCTTTAAAATGCTGTGGTTTTTCTTTTCTTTTCTTTTCTTTTCTTTTCTTTTCTTTTCTTTTCTTTTCTTTTCTTTTCTTTTCTTTTCTTTTCTTTTCTTTTCTTTTCTTTTCTTTTCTTTTCTTTTCTTTTCTTTTCTTTTCTTTTCTTTTCTTTTCTTTTCTTTTCTTTTCTTTTCTTTGCTTTTCTTTGCTTTGCTTTGCTTTGCTTTGCTTTGCTTTGCTTTGCTTTGCTTTGCTTTGCTTTGCTTTGCTTTTCTTTCTTTTCTTTGCTTTTCTCTTTTCTTTTCTTTTCTTTTCTTTTCTTTTCTTTTCTTTTCTTTTCTTTTCTTTTCTTTTCTTTTCTTTTCTTTTCTTTTCTTTTCTTTTCTTTTCTTTTCTTTTCTTTTCTTTTCTTTTCTTTTCTTTTCTTTTCTTTTCTTTTCTTTTCTTTTCTTTTCTTTTCTTTTCTTTTCTTTTCTTTTTTCTTTTCTTTTCTTTTTTCTTTTTCTTTCCTTTCCCTTCCTTTAATTTTCTTCCCCTTCCCTTCCCTTCCCTTCCCTTCCCTTCCCTTCCCTTCCCTTCCCTTCCCTTCCCTTCCCTTCCCTTCCCTTCCCTTCCCTTCCCTTCCCTTCCCTTCCCTTCCCTTCCCTTCCCTTCCCTTCCCTTCCCTTCCCTTCCCTTCCCTTCCCTTCCCTTCCCTTCCCTTCCCTTCCCTTCCCTTCCCTTCCCTCCCCTCCCCTCCCCTCCCCTCCCCTCCCCTCCCCTCCCCTTCCCCTCCCCTTCCCCTTCCCCTTCCCCTTCCCCTTCCCCTTCCCCTTCCCCTTCCCCTTCCCCTTCCCCTTCCCCTTCCCCTTCCCCTTCCCCTTCCCCTTCCCCTTCCCCTTCCCCTTCCCCTTCCCCTTCCCCTTCCCCTTTCCCTTTTCTTTTTTTCTTCCCCACTACAATTTTTAATTAGATAATGTTCCAAATAAAAGAATGAAAGTGCTGTTGTTCTTTTCTACATTCAAATAATCTTGCTAAAAGCTACTCAATGAGTTTCTTTTCTCTCTATTAGTTCACATAATAATTTGTATCAAACACCAGGAAAACAGTGAAACAGTGTAAGTGCAAGTCCTGTAATGAAGGGTTCCCACCTGAGTACATTCTGGTAGGGAATGGACTTTAGTGACTTTTACTTGCATGCTTCCCTCCTTTTTATTTTCTTGTTCACTTGCTTGCATAGAATGTGGTTGTTTTGGTTTCTGTTATTTTACAAAAATAAGGCTTTAGGTTGTTGACTATTAGTATTTTACAAAAGCAAACTGCAAGCACCCTCACCAGCAGGAAGTCTACTGAGGTTTTAATGAAGGTAAAGGAAAGTTGGAAGAGCAAAATCAGTCTTAAAGGTGAAACTGATGAGGTTTGTTGTGCAGTTGAGAGGAATGTCAGATGGAGAAAACCCCATAGATTAACTGTGTATATTTCTTGTGCTGTCTGCAAGAACCAGACTTGATCCACTAGGATTTGAGTGGACATTTTCTTGAGTAGCACTATCCATATTCATTTGCTACTGCTTCTTCCTCAGGATTATTTGGTACTGGTCACCATCAGATAACAGACACTGAATTAGGTAGATTGATCATCTCCAGTTCCAGAGTTGTTCTCTGAGGGTCTTGACAGTTCATTCTATATTGAATTTTTTTGTGTCTGGGACCTTCAAATTCTTAGATCCTGACAAAGAGTGTGAGAGCTACCATCTACTCTATCTCTGATCTTGAGGATATTTTTGGGAACAATGTGACACTCATTTCCAACTTCCTGCCTCCTTCTTCAGAATAATTGCCAGGCAGATGTATAATCTTGCCTTGCACACAATACCACACAGTAAAACAAGTATGTTGCACAAGACCATGATGCAGTGGCCTGGTTAATTTTGTACCAGTTGTTCTGCTGCTTTCTTCATTTGCAATACTTTCAGTTCCTCTCTTGTTCTCATTGGCTTGGCTTTTGTTTACTGTCTTCCCCTGCGTCATGAATTTATTGCATACATTTGGCTAAAGGCTGAGAGCTGAGTTGAGAGAGAAGATACTAGCAGCGCTTAAGCTTTGAGATGCTTGTTCAGTAGAGATCATCAGTCTAGGAACTGCTGGCTGATTTGGAAGCCAGGAACAGGAAAAGCTAGGCTGCTAGCCTCAATAAAAGGTTCTCTTACTAGGAAGGGAAATATTATAAACCCAAACCCAAACAAAACCAAAGAGGGAAGAGCTCTGGAGAGGCAGTGGTTGTCAAAAAGCCTTCCCCATCAAACAGATTTCAGAGAACCATAGCAGACGGATTTTCAGTCCCAGTCAAATGCAAGAGTGTAGGAAACTGACATGCTGTCCCTTGGAGAGCTGAGGTATTGACAAAAGACATGCAAACTTGAAAAATGTACATTTGTGGAAAAATCCATCCTGACAAGTGACTGCACTTAAGTCGCCAAATGGACTTCACCCATGGGACGAAACTCAATTATTGTTGCACATCCAATGAATCCATCCATGGAGAAAGCACATGGCCAATAAAAGGGAACCCTTCAGTAATCAGATCTTTCAAAAACTATTTAGCTCTTTGCCAGTGAGTACCTGCTCTAAGTGACATGTGCTTCCCTACAAACCTGCTTGGCTTCTTGACTCACTGGTTAGAAGTGCTGAGCCATTCTGAGCTGCTCTGGAGCACAAACACATCCCACACAAAGCCACTGAGAAGAGCCTCTCAAATCCTATTGAGGAGACATCCAGCATAGCTTTTTCAGTTGCATCTTGTATTTAATACATATGAAGGATTCTTTTGTGTTTGGAGATACTTTTATGATGCTGGCAGTAGAAGCTATTCAACGCTAAAAGGATTGCGTTAAATGGTTTAGCCCAGAGAGTCTCAGTCAAGGCTCCATTAAGTAAGAAGCCTGCAAGCTGTAAGTCGTTAAGACAGTCTTCCATTTTGAGTGAGGAAGTGTCTAGTGAGCAGCTGCTGCTCAGAGTTTATCTTTCCATACCAATATTTACTAGGTGCCATCTCTCTTCTTTTGAGATTACATTATCCTTTGCACAATCTGTGTACTTTTTATTTGCCATCTTCTTGATTTCAGCGTGGCCACAGTTATGTTCATGAAAAAAAAATCCCTCTTATTTGGGGTCATTTTTATTTTCTGCCTCCTAAATGAAAGCCAGTCCCACTGATGGCACCTAAGCCATTTGTTTTAGGATGCACCTGTGCTCTTATTTGTTTCATAACAAAAACATCTTTGTGAAACTGAAACACTGCAACTGTTGTTTGCAAAAAAAAACCAGGCAACAGTGGCTGGCAATGTGCTTTTGAAAACATGGATATTAGGTGCAAGTGTTTCATCAGTCCACTTAGCTGCTATGGCCAAATTTGAAACCTTTACTTCTTTAGCAGCCATCCAGTTCTCTGCTGTGTCTGTTTTCCTAGCTCTGTCGTGATGCTTTTTAGAAGATGTCATTCTCTAGAATAAATTCAATCCCCAATTTTTCGTGACAATTCAGAATGCAGTTTCCCTCAGATATTCCAGTTTCAGCACTGCATGCACACACATATGTGGACATGCACACAGACATCTGCCCTCCACCCATCAATAAAAGGAAAAAAAATGCCTTGGGGACTAAGCTGAACTTTATTTATTTATTTATTTATTGCTCCCATTGTTTCAGCTGAGCTTTTTTCATACTCTGTCTGCCTCTCTCTTTCTCTTTACAAGCTGGCAATTTGGTCTTGGAACGTTCTCTGAGCTGCCAAGCAACAGGCTTCTCCTTATTCTGATTTTCAGGGAAAAATGCAGCACATCCATTTACACTGTCACCCTGACATAAGTTTGAGCCCTCTCTCAAGATGAAAGTTAGCCAGCTCCATCAAATCAAGCAACGGTGGTGAAGGACCAAGCATGAGCCACGAAGTCTGCACCATCCCAGCCTCAGGGCTGAAAGCTGGAGAAAACTGTTTAACATAGTTTTATTCATGTGATGTGAGTGGATATGAACAGCATACTGGATTTAACTCTTGTTTCAGCAGTAATTGCTCAGAACTTGATCATCCTGAAGCATTACATTTGAGTACTTTGATCTCACTCCATAGCCAGCAATGCAAATGGCAATGCAGGGGGCACGTGGCCCAGCAAGCTTAAGTCCACATTCAAGCCTGCTCTTCATTATTGATATAATCCAAACCAAAGACTAGTTAACATTTCTAGTGATTGCATTAGCAATTTCATCTCAACAAAGTAAGAATTCCACATTCTCTGGAGAATCTCCTTAGGGAACTGAAATATCTGCCTACAAAGCTAGTAACACATTCTCATGGAAACACTCTAGATTTGCTTCATGTTTATGACAAATCTTCATCACACTCCAAGTCTATCTAGCAGAGTTGTTTCTCTATCTAACATTCTTTTCAGTATGTCTTCACAGATAGAGTGACTCAGCACAACAAGAGCATAGTATGCAAGCCTACCATTAAGCAAATATTTTTCATTGTTTGCAGAATCCCTAGAATTCAGCAGAGGAATAGACTGGCATTTGAGCCAAGAAACATCTGAATGTCATGTAAAGTTCAGTTAATTATTTTCTAAATAGTCACCAGCACTACTGTAGCTTAGAGTAGGGTTCAACTGGTATTGTTGTGATCACACTGGAGCTTTTCAGAGGAGGGGAATGTTTGCTTTTGCTTCAGTCTCTGCTTAGTTTCACGTTGTGACAGAGCCATTTCAGTAAAGGATGCGTCTCAAAGACTTAGTAAAAACATCGCTGTGGTCTTTTAAAAATTGCACCACTGTGCTTCCAGAGAATCAGCTTAGTCTGATTAGTACTCAGCACATATTCCATGTGCCCTTCAGCCAGAAGCAGGGAAACCATCTGTGGCCACAGCAAAATTCAAGTGAACTGTATCTTCATCGTAATCTCCTGGATCTATGTGGCAGCATAAAATAAAGTGGAAGTGCTTTTGAGTGTTTAGGTTAAATGCTACGAGGCTTGATCTCTCTGGCTCTACTCAGGACTGCCTGACCTCTTCTAGTAGTGCTGAGGTGATGGGAAGCTGAATAGAGAGTTGTTCTGGGAGGAATGAGTCAACACTAGTGAACAACCTCTGAATGCACCTCGGCAGGTCTATTGCTTTAGTGTCCGAGGTTCCAAAGGTAGCAAAGAATCACCTGAGTTGTAGTTCACACTCCAGATCTTGAGGTCTGCAAGATAAGCTAGATAGTCTGACTTTATTCTGTTACCCAAACCCTGAAAAGCAACCTAAGGAGCATGGGAGCACACCCTTGCCCAGGTTTACAAAGGTATTTAAGCATACAACGATGCAGACAGACACCTAATAGGATTTATAGGAGTGCCTATGGGAGTTTGGGACCTAATTCCCATTGGCTGTCAATGGGAATTAGATGTGTAATCTACTTAGGCAATTTGAAAATCCCACTGGCTGCATCTTTTCATGCCTAAGTACCATTACAAGCCTTAGCCTTAATGAATAGAATTATTATTATTATACTTGGTTTCATTTCTGAAAACCCTGATCTTGGTATGAAGGCCCAGGGAAAATCTACTTGACTTCAATTACAGATGGGTGCCATGGATATGAAGTGTCAGGAAGGAGTAACTGAGCTGCTGCAACAGTCTTCATATCACTGTTGTGTCTGCAACCAGCCCAGAGAGCTCCCAGAGTTTGTGTGTTGGTCAGCTTGGCTTTAATATGGGGCATGTAAAAAAATGCAAGTGACTGGTGAAGGAAAATTCTGCTCACTCACAGCAAAGTAATAAAGAAAACAAAATCATAAGTGCCCAGAGGCTGTGACTAGCCAATTGAAAGGGTTTTATTTTTCCTGCAAAGAACAGCATTGGAATCTTTTCACCACTCCATGGACTGAGTTATGTCCCATCTGGTGCTGGAGAGAATTCACAGCTTTGGGCAGTACAAGGACTCTTTGGTTACCCTCTTTCACTTATGCAACCCAGACACAGGCTGCAGCACAGAGTTTAACCAAACAACAGTCTATCCTTTCCCTTTTTCTTGTCAGGCTTGGACTCAAACAATAACCAAAATTTCCCTATCCATACAACTTTTCAAAAGCTGTGAAAAGCTTGATTTCCCTAGATTTCTACATGATGTCGTTTTCATTAAACTCAACTTGAACCTCTCATAATTCTTTATCCAATTAACTTTACATGCTTAGAGTTATGTTGTGCGAGGCAGTTCAGCAGACAAAAGGGTCTGAATGAATAATTGGAGTAGGAAATAGCTGGGATGGGTTGCTGCATTGTCTGAAGCTGCTAATTATTTATAGGGTTTCCATAAATGCATATGAACAAAACAAAGTGGTTGAAATGCTCTTTGAGCTTGGTAGTATTTGCAAATACAGCCTGTGTTGAGTAAGAATGTTTTGACACTGAAAATGATAACAATCAAAAGCTCTTTTAAAATGTTATGTGTATTGCTGGGTGAGAACCTTGCTCTGAGTCAGTGGAGTCCTTAACCAGGCAGCGTGCTGTAGCTAGGGGCTATTGCACACAGGAACTTACACTGGCTGAAAATCTGGACAGATCTGGCGCAGAGTTGTGAACATTTTGTTATGTCTCACCAAGTGTGTAGAGTGGGTAGAGAGGAAACCTGGGGACTGCTAGAGTAGATCCTGTTTGGAAAAGTGAGTCAGCACTTCAGAGTGTTTGGCAAGAATTTTGCAAATGCTGCTTTTTACTATGTCATTGTTTACATTTCACACAGAGAGTGAATATAAGAAGGCAATATATGAGTGTATATAGACGATGGAGATTGGAGTCAATACAGCTGACCAATATGATCGAGTATTGTTCCTTCATTGTTCCAGTAGTGTAGGCCTATAGTGCGAGTATAGCACAGTAAAGTAAAGCAAAGAAGAAGAAGGGAAAGGAAAGGTAGAAGTGCATATCAAGGGAACTTCTACTTATGTAACTTATATAAACTCAGAGAGCCTCGTTGGCATAGCTTCATTGGTTCCCCATGAGTGACCAGACATCGCACTATTATAGATCATTGGTCCAACTACTAATGACACATGAGGTTGTTGATGCAGGTGCGTGTCCTCCTGTTGTTCCAAGATAACGTTCTGTGTTTATAACTACCAGTGTTCTGGTTTAGTCACATGCTGCAGGCACAGCACTGTTTTGCTACACTGCTAGCTGGCTCTGCACTTACGCTGAGCATGGCCTACCACCATGTCAGGTTCTAGGCCTGCACTGCCAGACTGCTCACATTGCTCGTCACTGGCATTGCCACAAGTGTATACCACCCTGATGCTTAAAATGTAGGTTACTGCTCCAGTGTATCATGCCAGAGAACTTGTCATATCAGCATTTCTCATCTCCTGCCTAGCACTTTTACTATTTCAGCACCTGCAGACTCACAGAGCTGAACCCAGCCAATCTCCTGTGCAGGATGGACTCATTTGAGGTTCAGTGTAGCTGTTTGAATCAGAAAGAAAAGGGCACAGACTGAATGTGGCTGTACTGCCCACTGACAGACCTCAAGGCAAAGAATGCACTGAATGTCCTGTGAAAATGGGCAAGTGTCTAGGTGCAGTCAGCACTGGGGACCCTGATTGTCTGAACAGTCACCAGGAACCCACTTAAGGCTTGGCTACAGCCAACTGAATTCAGTTTTACTGCAGACTGCAACTGCCTGATGAAATCTTGCCACAGCTAGAATTTCTTCCCAGCACACCCATTGCTGAGTAACAATGTGTGTCCTTTTCCAGAGAATGGGATCAGCCCAGTCTGGCTCTTGAGAAACACACCAGCTGCACTTGAGAGGGTGGTGGGGTGAATGTTAAAGGAGCTCTGTAGAACCCTGGGTTTCCATAGCTCAGGGCAATTAGGCAGTGTAATCCCTCAGCAAAAGAGACACCCTTGCCAGAGGCAATGGCATTTAGGTGCAAGGGGGATACACCATTGCAGGGAGGAGGGGGGATATGTGTGTAGAGAAGCTCATTGATCTGAAGGAATAAGGACAGTCAGCTTCTTTCTCTTTCTCTTCTTCTGTTTTTTTAATACATATTTTTAATTGTTTCTTGTAAGTCTATTTGATGCTAATGAACTGGAGGGATATTAGGACTAACTGCTTCCTGGCACAGAGTACACAGACATTGTGCAAGATCCCTTTCAGCTCCGCTTTGCTGACATGCTTGGTTCTGACCTCAAGCATCTCAAGTTTTTCCAGTTTGGAGTGCCTCTGCAAGTGAAAAGGCCTCTGTCAGTGAAATTGTGCCAAAATACCTGGGGAGCTGGGACAGACTGGAAAGACTGGGTTGGTGTCTCTGTGATCTCAGGCAGGGGGTTGAGTTGCACTGCAACTCTGGAAGGCCAGTCTCCAGGAGAGAAGCAGCATCAGGTGGGATGAGTGAACACACTGACTGCCAGCAGGCAAATGGCTCAGTTCCTTTATTTCCAGTGGAAAATAGTTCAATGACAAATTTTCTTTTTCTTTTCATCAACATTTTTCTTAGCTCCTTCTTGGTTTTTTTTTTTTTCTGAATAAAAAGAAATAATCCTTGACATAATAATGGCTGAATACTTCCATGAAAAAAGCCATTTCCCACTAAGTGCCCCCTGCTCCTTCAGTAGACATTTTCCAACAAAAGGCTCTGGAATTTCATCTTCCCCTGCCTGTGCTCCAGATGAGTTTTACTCAGGGTGGTTCATGTTCCTTCCAATCTCCACATATTTTGGTTTGTTTTACTCTTAGCCTGATTCAGCATCCTTTGAAAAGAATGGACATCTTCCTGGTGGCTCCATCAAGGCTGGCTGAGCTGTGTTCACAGTACAGAGGAAGCACAGTTTCTAGTTTCTCCTCATCTCTTCCCCTCCTGGTAATGGCCACAGCAATACCTCTCCTTCTACCTGGCTTTTGTTGGTCTTGATTGGCAAGCTGCAGAACTGATTTTCCTGCCTTACAAGGAATTTTCTTCCCTCCCTCTGAATATACTGCTTAAACTTCAGACTTGGGATATTTCCTAAATTGATTTCTTTTTCTTTCTTTTCACCCACTTCTGCCTGTAATTAGTGAGAAAATTGATCTGAGACTTGGGAAAACCTCTCTATACAGTTTTATTTCTCTCTTTTCTCTGGTGTTTTTTTTTTTTCTTCATAATTTTATGTGGAGAGTGTCCTTGATAAAGTGTTTATTTGCCCATGCAGTCCCAGGGCAGGATCTGTGTCCATGTGTGAATGTGGGCATGTGTGTGTAGCTCGTAGTATCTCTGTGAAACATCTCTCTTTCTTGGCTCTGCTGTTTGAACTGCACCTCACACCACACTGCCTGACAACTGCAGAGATATATGGGGGGGGGGAAATCTGACATTCAATTGCCATGGTCATTATTGTATGAATTTGCTTAGCTGGTGCTGTAAAGAACAGTTTACTTGTCCAGAGGTCTTAAAGGAGCCCCTGCCAGAGAGGCTGAGGGAGAATTTAATAACATGATTTGTTTGTGCTGTTTAAGAGTGCAACCACTGCAATGGTTTGGATGCTTTTTACTGAAATTGCTCTGAGAGATGTTAGTTTTGTTTGGAGGAGCACTGAGACTGGATGCTTTACAAGGCCTGATACCCCCTGCTCCCTTGTTGCATGTTCAAGAGTTTTTAACTGCTGGAGCTCTTCCCAGCAGCTGAGGGGCTATTTGACATAAAGGAGACTTCACTCAACTTGAGCTCAAGGGGCCTGGGATTGATTTGGAAGTCTATTTTTGACTAGCTGGATTTAGCTAGTCAAAGTTTACACAGCTGTGGACAAATCCAGCTGTGCTGGTAGAAGATGTTGCTGTTCCCAGGAGATCATCATCTACCTTGCCAGAGTTTATTGCCCCAGCCATTCAGCCAGTCAGACATCCCATGAGTGATCCTGAATTCAAGCAATACCAGGTGGGTAGATGGATGGATGAATAGATCCAAATGATTTTGCAGGAAGCAAATGACAGCACACTCACATGAGCCTGCTCCAGTAGCACATCTAAGAGGGAATGGTGGCACACTCCTGTAGGCAGGTCAGTGTCGCATAGCTGGGGACAGAGTCTCACAGCAGCACAACTCCATGGAGAAGAGGACATCTTTCCCTGAATTAAGTCAGAACATAACCTTTCTCAGTTTCTGCTTCACTCCCTTCCCTGTGTCATCAGGGTTGGTTAGATTAGAATTTGTGAATGTCTCTCACTCTGGGCACACTGTTGCAAACCATGCGTTTAGCACTCATCCCACCCAACAGAGTACTGAGGAAGTACAAGTCATAGAGATAAGAAAAATGTGTATCTTTTGAGTATGACTGAAAGCATCAGACTCTGAGCAAAGGTTGCAGAGTGACATGGAAGCCAGCCAGAATTAGAATTGATTATTTTCAGGAGGCAGCTCCATTCTCCATCCTAGCTCTAGCTGGCTTGCTGTAGCCTTGGAGCTACGCCTTCTCAATGCATACAGTGAAGGTTCTCTTTGAAGAATGAGGATGGAAAGGGATTAATCAATGCTTCCAGCAAACATAACATGGTACAGAAGAGAGAAAAGATTTGTCAAGCTTTAAAGTAGCTAAAAATTGGCAGCAGTAACAAAAAAGCCTTAAACTGATGGGCAAATATGGAAAGCAAACATATTTGCTCTGCTGAGCAGGGACAAATATAACTAGATAAACTAAGAGAAAGATTTCACTTTTGCCTAATCCTCATGGCATTTCCAGCCCACAGATTTCTGGGAATCTGGTGGAGGCCAAATCACATGACATTTCTAGCTAGATTTGCTGACCAAGGACTTTGGGATCAGCTCTGAACTTTGGACGATTAGTCAAAATGAAATGCTTTGGGCTTAGCTATTAACAGAGTGTCTGGGGCTCTGTGCTCTGAGAGTTGAGCACCAATCAGCTCTGTACATAGCCAGGAAGCCTGACTGATTCCTAACAGCCTTGCCCTTGTTGACTCAGCCTAGACTATTAGACCCCAACCCTAGATGTCTAGTTTGTGTTTTGCCTGGCTCTCCTAGGGTAAAGGAGGTTAGTGAATGAAGCTATCAAATATATGGTACTTCTGCTTCCTCTGTTCTTGCTCCACACTTTCAAGGTTGCTTCCTCTTCCATTGTCCCCAGTCCTGAGGAGTGAAGGCTGTGCCTTCATTTTTGTTTCTTCAAAATTTAGGACTGCAGCTATTGCCTCCAGTCCCAGGACCACCACTGAGCCTGGGCATAGTCTGTGCTGTTGCTCTCCAGAGCTGCTCCACCACTCTTGTGTTAGGGTTTCCAGCACCACAGGCTCTAGTACTGCAGCATGGAGTCACCCAGCTTCAACCTGCAGGAGCTGGCTCATACCTGTTGCATTCAGGCTCCACGTTGGGCAAATGCAGCTGCAGCACTGGAACCTGACTGTCCTTGGAAGTGCTGTAGCCATGTGCGAACAGCACTGCACTTCAGCAAATACCTATGGCTCAGGTAATGTGCAGTAATCTTCCTCTGGACATCTTGAAGTCAGCTGTGCTTGTCTGGGCACCTGTCACAGATACACAGAAGGACTCTCACTGGGAGTTGCCAGAGTGAGTACGGTTCAGGCATGCAACCTTCAGCAGGCTTGAGCGTACTTGGCACGGGGTCAAGACTCTCCCAACAGCTGTGCCCCTTTGCTAATGCTTTGACAAATATGAGCAGTTTTGCATTTGTCACAAAATCCCCAGGCCTGTTGCTTTCATGTTTCTCAGGGCTTTAATTCCATGCCAGTATATTGGGCTGGAGGGAGAGAGGGAGAAGCAATGCTCCACAGATGGCCAAGGCTGGAATATCCTGGGAAGCATTAATCCTCTGAAGACAAATATTCCTTGAAGAGAGAGATTTTAAATGTGCGCTGCATTGCTACAAACACTTTAAGCTGGCATAAGTCAGCCCTGCAACAACATCTTTCAGAGGGAGGTCCACCATTCTGCTTCCTTCTTCCTGGCCCAGGGCTGCTCCTTTCCCCATTCTGGCACCAGCTCACACATGGTTGTGTAGTGAACCAGGCCAGGGAACTCTGCCAGGTTAAAACTAAACAATTTCCTTTTTCCCAGGTTAGTTTCAACCTGGATGAGTTCCCTGATGTGGTTCATTGCGGGGCCACAAGAACACTTGTGTTGGCACAAAGCAGGGAGTAGCAGAGGGAATGAAGAGGAATGTGGGCTGGGGATGAGGGGAAGGAAGGGCCTTTTCCTTTAGCTGGTCTGTGCCTGGCTTAGGGACTTGGTGTATCTGTGGTGTTAATTGCTGAAAAGGCTGAACTCTGAACTGTGTGTCACAGTTGAGAGATATTCAGGAATAAAAACCTCTTTCTCCATTTTAAAATGGGACCTGAGTTCTTAGGCTCTTATTAGATTAAAGTTTGTCAAGTTAGAGTCAAAACTGAGTGCCTAATATTATTATACCAAATAATTGACAGCCTACCTAAGCATGATAAAAGGAGAGATGGAGGCATGGGGAAGGGAAAAAATGCTTCTAAATTTATGCAGGAGAATAGGAACAGAGCTGCAATGACCTGGCATGTCTCCCTGCAGCTTGGTCCCCACCAGTGGCTTCTTCATCTCTTTGTAAGGCAAAGAGAAGGCTGAGACAGTTGTCTGCCACACTGTGCTCAGTTCCCATGTGTATTGATGCTCCATATTTGTTATGTGTTTATTTAAATATCAAGGAGAATAAACCTTTGGAGTGGCAGCTTGGTGAATGATTTGTCAGAAGTTGGCTCATTTACACTAATAAAATGTGAACTAGTTTCATTCATCTGAATGGATCTTTCTCTGGGTTCTCAGTACTGTAACTGAAAGCAGGATCAGCCCCACTGACTCTAGAGCAGTATTAGCACGGGTTTGGCTGTGTAAATCATACAACCTGTGTTCTGCTTAAGTTCATCTGAACTAGCCATTAAATTCTGGGGCACAAATGCTGCCTTTCAGTTATAGCTGTGTCCAACAGGAAGATATCAGAATCTGACCCTTATGGAAAATGAACATCAGCAAAAGTTTCCACTATTTGCTGAGAGAGAGGCTTATTTCAGTCATGCTGGGCAGCCCCAAGGTCAGTGCAGGTGTTGTGGCTTTACAAGCTTTTTCTCTGACATGAAGATATGACATGTTCATTATGATTGTTGTGTATGTAATTCACAAGGAATCAGCTTCAGTCTGTTGCGTTTTGCAGTGAAGTTTTCACTGATCAGAATCCAACGGCATGAGATTTAACACATCCACGTGCTGGGTTCTGCACACTGGCTACAACAGCCCCATGCAGTGCTACAGGCTGGGGTCAGAGTGGCTGGAGAGCGGCCAGGCAGAGAAGGACCTAGGGGTGCTGGTTGATGGTAGGCTGAACATGAGCCTGCAGTGTGCCCAGGCAGCCAGGAGGGCCAATGGCATCCTGGCCTGCATCAGGAACAGTGTGGCCAGCAGGAGCAGGGAGGTCATTCTGCCCCTGCACACTGCACTGGTTAGGCCACATCTTGAGTACTGTGTCCAGTTCTGGGCCCTTCAGTCTAGGAAGGATGTTGACTTGCTGGAGCCTGTCCAGAGAAGGGCAACAAAGTTGGTGAGGGGTTTGGAACACAAGCCCTGTGAGGAGAGACTGAGGGAGCTGGGGTTGCTTAGCCTGGAGAGGAGGAGACTCAGGGGTGACCTTATCGCTCTCTACAACTCCCTGAAGGGAGGTTGTAGACAGGCAGAGGTTGGTCTCTTCTCCCAGGCAGCCAGCACCAGAACAAGAGGACACAGTCTCAGGCTGCGCCAGGGGAGGTTTAGGCTGGCGGTTAGGAGGAAGTTCTATCCTATCCTATCCTATCCTATCCTATCCTATCCTATCCTATCCTATCCTATCCTATCCTATCCTATCCTATCCTATCCTATCCTATCCTATCCTATCCTATCCTATCCTAATTCTATCCTATCCTATCCTATCCTATCCTAATTCTATTCTATTCTATTCTATATAAGAAATTCCTTGTTTGAAGACAAGAAAAAAACCCAGTCAATTTTAGTTACTTTCTTCTCCTTTTCTTTGCTTCCTTAAAGTGTTATTGTTTTCCACTGAGAAGATAATGTAAAGTGATACCAGCCCATATTCCCCATACCTTTTCCCACCTGAGGAGAGATGTACTCGAGCTGATTTGCATATTTATTGAATATATGTTCCTAGGATGGCCACACTGTGATGTCGTATCTCATTTGCAGCACGTTCCTGCTGGCTCTGCAGCTTGTTAAAAGAAAGACACTGTAAAAAGGAAAAAAAAAAATGCAGTGCATTATATGTGGACTACAAACATAAAAGTGACTGAGGTATGGAGGGAAAGGGATAGATTGGCAGCCTGGAGATATAATAAGCCATTAAACCATTTAAGGGAGGCCTCCTGAGTTTGTTGTTCAATTACTGTTACTGATGAAGAATGTCAATAATTATGATTTTCAACCCTGTATGACATTTACATTTGTAAAAGTTTCAGAGATTGGCTTTACTAACACCTAGTGAGGAGCTGAGATGAGGCTCAGAGTGCATCTTGTCACAGAAAAAATGTCTTATGCATATGTGCTCAGCTCATTCGGAGCCCGCAGCCTTTAGTCAACTCCGGCAAGCCTGAGCCAGTGGAAGCATTAGGATGGTCTGATCTCACATGTATGTCAGGGTCTGAGATGGATAGGTGGAATAGGAATGTTTACTCCTCACTGAGCCAGACATGGTGGATTACTTCTGTGTAATATAACTCCATGAAAACTCTGCTTAGGAATGAGAGAAAAGTGCTGATTTAACCCATTCGTCATCATCACCCTGGCCATAACTTGAATTCTTTGAGGAGAACCTTATGCATCTTTTCTATTTTATGAAAGTAACACTTAGCTGAGACAACCTGATACAACACTTCATCTGTCATACCAGACAGGAGTGGTAGTTTTGCTGATAATAGAATGTCTGCATAGGACTTTTGTCAGTGGTTGAATTTCCTTCTGAGAGGCAGATTGGGTCAGCTCTGGAATTTGCCAGTTGTTAGTGATATGGCACTGTTTTGTATGCTCCTACTCCACATTCTTATTTATCTCCTTATCTTCTCCATTTAGAAAGCTGATGGGTTCAAAAGAATTTAGATTAATCCTTCAAAGAGTGCCATTAGCATCTCTTGTTTTACAGGTATGTCACTAATGACGATTAAAATGGCCCTAGATGTTTGCAGGGATGGAGTTATTGTGATAAGAAAAGGTTAAGGGATTAATAAAGTGAGTGTCTAGAGGTTCTCTGGGACAAGTTCATGTAATCCCACAAACCAGCTTTTCTATAGCCCTTTATACCCAATGGAGATGTCAAAACAATTAAGATGATAAAAAAAAAAAAGAGAGAAATTAAGGCAATTTTAAGGCAATTTTAAAATGCCATACAGTAATTTATCTGAAGGATCTCATCATTCCAGATTGATTTCCTATGCACTGTAATAGCATTGGTCCTTCTAACTGTCTTTGGCATTCAGATGGATATTACAGCTGAAATCTGTAAGTGCTGGGTTAAATGGTAGCATAAGTTATTGGAAACGATAAATAAGGTCTCACTCCAATTTGAATCCTTCAGTGACACATCAAATAATAATCTGAGAAAAACCACATCTTAATCAAACAAGATTAATTAGCACCAACAGTGATGCTTACAATGGTTTAGTTTAATATCAGGCAAAATGTCTGTACCTGAAGAAGAAATGATGGCCAAGTGTCCTCTTGTTTTGGTGCTGGTTGCCTGGGTCTCTTCTCCCAGGCAACCGGCACCGGAACAGAGGACACAGTCTCAAGCTGTGCCAGGGGAGGTTTAGGCTGGATGTTAGGGAGAAGTTCTTCATAGGAAGAGTGATTGGCTATTGGAATGTGCTGCCCAGGAAGGTGGTGGAGTCACCATCACCAGAGGTGTTTAGGAAGAGACTGGATGGGGTGCTGGGTACCATGGTTTAGTTGATTAGATGGTGTTGGATGATAGGTTGGACTCGATGATCTCAAAGGTTTCTTCCAACCTGGTAAATTCTATTCTATTCCATTCCATTCTATTCCATCCTATCCTATCCTATCCTATCCTATCCTATCCTATCCTATCCTATCCTATCCTATCCTATCCTATCCTATCCTATCCTATCCTATCCTATCCTATCCTATCCTATCCTATCCTATCCTATTCCACATTTTTTCATAGATAGCAAGGTCACTTAGTTATTATTTGAGGTGAGGGTAGAACCTGATCCCGAATTCTGCAAGGCTTGCTGTACATTATAACATGTCATCTCATAAAAGCATTTTGATGGAAGAAAAACCCCACAAAACAAACATCTGAAAACTTTCTCCATGAAGAGTTTGGAAAGATTCCAGAGGTCCCTTCCAAGCCTATCATTCTATCATTCATTTCCTTTTTATACACCTCCACATCCATGATTTTTCAACTTTTTCACCTAAATGCTGGTGCAGACATTGTCTTTCTTTTGTTTCCTCAGCACCTGTCTGACAAGTACTGTTGGAGAGGCAGGGAGAACATTTTATTTTTTAACAACAACACCAACAACAAAAAGGCTAAAGAAATATTTTTCAAAGGAGTGAGATGGTTTGTGTTAAATACTGCCAATGCTGAAAGATGCTGAAGGTTTCATGTGAGCGGTTTGGTGCAAGGTTCCCTCTTTCAACAACTCTGTGTCTCATACCCTGTTGTGTAATAACTTGAGCTGCCAAATGTTTTGAAAAATAAACTGCCTAACTTGGATTCCTGTTAAGCAATCAGCTTTAATCCTCTGGAGAAAGAGTGAACAGCTTTGTTCCTCTTCGCTGAAGTCTGAGTTAACCTCCTTCATTTCTTTGTCAATAATAATTTTAGCTCATAGAGAAACCCTTTCCTTGTGCTTAAAGCTCTGCTTGGACACACAGCAAGCTTGCCAGCTGCTTGGACACACTTCCCAGCTCCCAGTACAGTTGATCTATCTGTTTCTATACCTCTTTAGCCAGCCAATCATGATCTTTATGATGGATTCTGAATACCCCAGCTGTACTTGGAGAGTGGTTCCACAGTTACCTTGAGCTGATTAAAATTCACACCATGCTTAGGCTGGTCTTGCTCACTTACCTCTGTCTGGAGACAGGTCTTTTGTAGAAGTAAGGATCACTTGGAGCATGTTTTCACAACAGCCTGGTCTGTGCTGGGTCTGGCACAGCTTCTACCAGTGCATTCCCTCAACACTCATTATTGGTTCAGAGTACAACTTAGCAGAAGCTAATGACTTTTCTTTTTATACTGTTAATTTTCTGCCACCTTAGTGAGCTGAACTCCTGCATGAGGGAGCCCAAAGAGCACCTATTTCTGTGCCAAGAAAGAAATGGAATGTGCCCAAGACTTCAGTATCTACTAGGACAGACCTTGACAAAGAGGGTATGAGACCATCAGCATGAGAAATTAGTCTGACCCAGCCAGTCATCCTAGGACTTTCCTGTTTTGGTTACCCAGTACATTTGCAAATACACTTATATTTGCCTTTTTTTCTTCTCCTCTTTAAACACCAAGCTTTCTCATCTGGGACATTTCCTTCTTCTGAGAGTCATCACAGACTCCATAGGGTTGCCAGTACACAGAGAAGAGGGTTGCTAGTACACAGAGAAGAGGGTTGCTAAAGGCACTTTCATACCTGCTAAAGAAAAACAATCAAAACTGGTCACTGGGAGAAATTATTTTCTCTTTGAAGTGAAAAGAGTTAAATCATGGTGGGTGCTTCCTGATATGAAATGCAGCCCATGAGAAGAGACTGCTGCAGGGGAGAAGGTGTCTATTCTAAGGAGTATATCCACTTTCTAAGCATTAGCTCTCTGCTTGCATCTGTCTTACACGAGTATGCAAAAGATGACAAGTATCTTTTGCAAGAACTGCAGCCTGCCTGTTTCCTCTCCAAACCCAGGACTGTGAGACTATAGCTGGAGCAAAAGAATAAGGCCCTTGCTGAAAGAGAAAAAATCACTCCTTTGCATGGGAGTTACAGGCAGGACTTGGGGAAAGGGCTAATACCCATCAACACATTTTTGATGTCACTGTGCTGTTCCCCTCTATTTGAGCTGACAGCTGATGCCAAGGCTTGGCTACATCTCCCCTGCATTGAGAGGAGTTTGGATGTCAGATGCAAGGAGCTGGAGCAAGCTTGGGCAGCCAGCCGTGAGCAGAGTTAAGCAGTGAGGAATGACTCTTTGCTCCGGGGTGTGAGGTGCCATTGCTGCTCTGACCTTTTGAATACAAAGCGTTTGTCAGAAATCCAGAGAAAAGCAAGCCTAACCAGTCAGGGTGGCTCTGCTTTTCTTTTAAAGAGAAGCTCATGTATTCAAGCAGACACACCTACCCCCCAGGCCTGACCCAGACATTGTAGGCAAGAATCTCTGATGAAACTGGGGGGCCCATGTTGCCTCCCATTGGCAGAAGAAATGAACCTCACATCCTTCCATGGGCTCTTTGCTCATTCCAGCTGGGAGCCTAGTAAGGCTTGTAAAAGCCTAACATGATGTTAAAGGCACCATGAGATGGGGTGCAGGCAGCTTTAGTAAGGGGGTGTGTGAATCTTTCTTGTGGTTCATCAGTTATCTTGTTCTGCACCTTGGAGCTTCATTGCCTGGAGTCTGACACACAGACAGTCTTCACAGGGTGTCTCTGAACACCTGGCTGACTCCCTGAGCCACCACTCACTCAAATACAGATGTTGTGCCTTGAGCTCTGGACTGAATCCCTGGTCAGCTCTTCCTCAGGCAGGCCAGTGCACCACTGGTTTATGGTTATGTGGGTTCACAGCCTCACACCATGGTGGTCATGGCAGGAGGCTGAGGATGTGAATGGCAGCACAGGGTCAGGAGAGGGAAGGTGAAGTTTATGCCCCCTAAAATCCCTGTCAGCGGTACCTTTCTGTACCACAGTTGAGAATCTTGTCCATTCCACCTGGAGATCTGATACACAGAATGTATCTTTCCATTTGTGACAGGTGACAAGCTGCTCTGTATGGCAGAGTGAGGAGGATGAATCACCCTTATGCCCCACCATGGCAAGTATGCTTTTTCCAAGCTTTTCCTTCCTTCTCTTTAAGCTTCTGCAGAGTAACCTCAGTAACCTCCCAGGCCCCTTGGAAACATTTGCAGGTTGCACACCATGGAGTAAAGCAGCACATTCCAGTCTCACTTTTAACTCTGCTTTCATCCACTAAGCCACTCAAACACACAAATCTCCTCTGCAGATTAGAGAAGGCAGGACACCATCTGGAAGGGCCCCCTCCTGTTTTCTGCACCTTTCTTCAGCAGCATGCTGAACAATTTGGCTTCCAAGCTGACCTTCAAGGCCTGTGAGCGGAATAAGAGTAGAATAAGAGTTTTACAAGCCCAGCTAAACACGGAGCTGGCTCTTGTCTGGCCGCTCCGTGCTCGGCTCTGACATCTAGTGGAACAATGACACTAAAGCAGATAAGAAGCTGAACAGGAAAGATCACTTTGCAAAGCTCAACGGAGCCATCATTTCCTCGGGATGCTGCTTTCTTTTGTTGCACCTTTGCTGTGTGAGAGGAAGCCCCCAACACGAACGAGGGGCAAACCTTTTGGATAGTAATTTCGCTCCCTTTTCCTCCAAATACGAGCTTCCTTTGATGCCTGGTGAATGGTCTTCTAGCCCCAGCAGTGACAAACATCAGTTTCACAGTTACTTCTTGATTAACAGCATTAAATGAAAACCAACTGTGACACGATCCCAAGAGACCATAGGGTAAAACTGTCAGAGAGCTCATAATAAAGCCTGTGAAAAATGCAAAAGTGCTATGGGCTAAATTTTCCACCCGGCTTCTCAGAACACAGCTGTGCCACTTGTAAGTACAACTGTTTGCACATGCAACCCATGCTCTGTTTTCACAGGTGAGAAAGGAGATCTCAGTTCATGGAAGCATTTTGGGTATGGAAAGCAGATTTTTTCTCAACTACTTGGCTGGAAGGGATGCACAGAATTGTCCTTCCAAAGGAAGTGCAGAAATACCTCACCTCAGCTGAGAGGACAACCAGGCAGTTTTGTGCTCTTGGAAGGGTGTTGAGTGTTTGTGATGCCCTT
>NW_027145138.1:0-27328 GCF_026170545.1 Melanerpes formicivorus | reverse complement strand
AAATGCAAATCCTCACTATATGGGAATTAAGCAAGGTAGACAGGAACCTCTTGGTGAATTTGTGGATAAGTTGCTTGCCGCACTTAGAGCAGCAAGCGTAGGAGAAGGTATCCGAGAGGCAATTTTAAGGCAGTGTTTAATGCAGAATGGGAACCAGCAGACGCAGCAGCTTATTACATCAGCAGATCCTAGATGGACGGTAGCCGAATTGTTGCAGAGGACTTGCCAAGCAATCCGATGGCCATGTTGACGGAGGTGATTGATAAGGGATTACAAAAACAGGCTGAGGTGTTGTCAATGACAATGACAAAACAGCTTGAGCATAGTCAGCAGGTTATGGCAGCCTTAGTACCTTTGCGCACAGACTCGAAAGGGCAAGGCCGACCCTATAAGCAGTCATCAGACGAAATACAGTGTCATTGAAAAGCGTAAGGCGGAGATATCGTCTAAAGTAATGCCTGGACTTTTGGCCCATAGATCCGCTTTAGGGCATTTCCCTAGCGGAGATAGTTATTTTGATGAAGCTTGTTGGAGAGAATACAGGAACAAGTTGTGGGACTTGGTTATAGATGGTGATAAAACTGCTATAAAGCTGCAAGAGTCGTGGCGAGAATGCATGAACTGTGTTAAAACCTACGAACTGAAACAGCGAATGGCTGCTGCAGTTAGAGCAACTTTGTCAGGACGAGATGCAGCGCCAGGTGTATCTGAGTTGCAGCTGAAAGATGTGTCTGAGAACTGTCGACCGATCGACCGGGGCTGCCCCCGATACATCTTGCGGCAACCACACCGCGTTTACCAGCCGTCACCACTGCCGTTTGCACACAGCGGGGAACCTTCCTCTGACATCACCAGCGACGGCTCGGATTCGGAAGACAATACCCGGCAGCGAGGAATTCAAACAGCGCTGACTTTGCTTTACGGCCCCTCTTAGAAAAAATGGAGCGCTTGGAGGCTCGCGGTTACAGCGTTCCTGCCACCACACCCCTCCCGCGAGCCCTGCCGGCCCCCCGCGGACACCGACGGCTCCGACCAAGGTGGTACCGGCTGACGCACCACCGACACCGACAGCACCGACAGCAGCAGCGGAGCAGCTGCCACGGCAGCAGCCCCCACCCCTTTCCCCCGCAGCGGCTTTAGCCGCACTACTCTGTTTTGATTTAAAGCAACAGTACTCATTTTGTCATTTCTGATTGTAGCGTCTTTCAGAGATTTGTTATTTAGAGTTTTGTTAAGTTTTTCTAATAAGCATAATGAATAAGTAAGCATTTGGTATTTACAGGTATTTAGTACATAGTAATTGCAGTAAGGTGTATGCACTTAGTAAAGAGTTCAAATTGTAAGATTTTCTTTTGGTTCGAACCTTCTTAGTTGTCCGCCTAAGCATTTCAAAGGAGCTCCATGTAATATAGTTAAGGAATGTATAAACAGGTTTTAATTTTGGAAAGTGTTTTTTAGTTAATGTAACAATTTTATTTCTTTTTAGACACTGATTTGATGGATTAATTTTAACATAGTTTTTTAAGGTCTTAAGGATTTTTTGGTATTAGCATAAGTTAAGGTTTGTAGTAAATAGGTATTAATTTTAACAACTATTCCTTCACTAATGTGCAGAAGAACCAAGACTAAGAGGAAACAGCATTTCCCATGAAGTCGAATATCGATCACAATAACTGTTATGATAATCTGAGGTCAAAAGCATCAATCAAAAAAATATTTTGTCCTGAATGATGAATTTGAAAATAGGCAGTTTGGGCTGGTAAATACAGAAAACCTATTTTGTGCTGAGAAAAAGGATTTAAATCCCCATGGAAAATTATTGAAAGGGATTGGCATAAGTGGGAAATAAAGACTAGAGAAATTTTAGTTGGGAAATATCAGGAATAATTAAAAGGATTAGTAAAAGGAAAAGTAAGAGACATAAGATTTTGAAGGAAGAGGAATTGAAATAACAAAAGCACAATGGGAAATGCTAAACAAACTAACCAAGGAAGTAGAGAAGAGACTCCAAATGGAATTTTGAAGTGGGTTAAGGAGTTAAAAAATCTGTAGGGCTCCTGAAGAATGTAACTGCTGCCGAGAAGAAAATACACCCGGCTGCTGGTTGCATCCCAGCAGGCCGAGGAGGCAGAGTTCACATATACTGGTGGAGCCTAATTTTGATCCTAACCCTATTTGCACATAAGGAGTCCAATCGAAATCAAAAACCACGTTCCCATGTGTGGAATCTTGATCAGACCGGAGAGAAAAGACTTGAACTTGAAAAAGCAATGGTAAATTTTTCTGCTACAGTTGAAATCATAGTAAATGCAAGCACAGATGCAATAAAAGTGCAGCAAATTGAAATCAATAGTCTCTCGAAAATGTCTACTCAGAATAGATTAGCTTTGGATTTTTTATATGTTAAGGAAGGGGGTGTATGTGTAGTCATAAATGTAAGTTGTTGTAGTTATGTTAATCTAGATAAACGAGTGGAAACAGATTTACAGGCGATTGTAAACCACAATCAGATATTACATCAGATTTCTTTAGATGATACTTCTTGTGGATTTAAAGAAATATGGGATAAATTAACTTTCTGGTTACCAAATCTAAATTGGCTTCAACATTTGTTTGTAATATTGTTGGAATAATTGTAATGTTGCTATGCATAATACTCTGCAATTGTTGTTACAAAATACTAAGACCTTTAAGTAAGATTGCTCATGTCAATGAGTTACAAGTAGAGAATTATGATCAGAATGTGATCAGAACAGATGATCTTAATTATGATCCAATTAAGAAGGTTCTGAAATATCTGGAAATTTTAACACAAATCAATGGTGACAAAAAAAAAAAAAGGGTGGGAATTGTGATGAATATACTGGTGATTCGTGTTAAAATTGTAAGACTTAGAGTGCACTGGGATTAAGGGTCAGGATCTTGTGAGGCCTGTTTAGAGGGTAAAGAGAAAGAAACCTATCTTGCAGACTTGCAAGGACACTGTCTGGTTAATTGGAGACATCACGGCTGAGAAGGAGCTGTCTTAAAGATAAACATTCAGAACTGGGAATTTGTTTTCTTCAGATAAGAAGCCTGCACAATTGAGCATGTGTGAAAGTGGATGCTCTGACCCTTACCACACTGAATGTAGGGAGAAGGGATTTATATGTTATCTCACCAGTTCGCTATAATTTTACACACCTAGAGGGAAAATCAAAATTCATAACAACACAACATGCATTTTCTTTTTCGGTTGAAAACATCAACAAATGGTACCAATAAGAGATCAGTATTACTAGGATGAGCAAAAACACATTATTATGGGTACTGCAGAGGATTTTGTGAAGCTCGCTGACTATACAGGGGAACTTAGTAGAGACATTGCACTCGCTATCCAATGCTCTCAGACACAACAATGGGTACAATCAGTAGCGGCAGGAATAATGAGAGAGGGAATGTCAGGTACATTACCTCAAGAAATAAGGGAAACAATATTAAAGGACAATCATACTACACAATTTGAGAAGGACCACCAAGCCTGGTGGCAATTAGTAAATTTCACTTATGAGCCTCAACGAGATCACATTGAAGCCCATGTCCTCACCATCAGTGCGGCAGAAGAAAGAGCTATCTTTCCTATCCTCACTCTAGGGACAATACATCAAGATGTCATTGTCAGACCAATAGACCACAATGTCTGGGCCAGTTATGATTATACCAAAAATAGGTGGCAATCAGTTAGCACAGAGGCATGTATTCCTAGAGGACAATTAGGCTATGTTTGCGAAAACGCTGTAGTAGAAGCAGAAGATTTATGCTTAGATGTCGAAAATAGTGTATGTACCTTTGAAATGCTTTTACATAATAGAACACAATCACAAGTTTACTATATAGGGAATGGGTGTGCTTGCGTGAGGACAGCTTGTGACAACGTCACTATAGATAATTGCCAAGAGGAGACTAACAATACTAACTTCTGTGTGTGCAACTTCACCAAAATAGTGGGTTGTGATTTTCACTATACTGTCCCAATAACTACTCAACAGCTAATTAACGCAGATTTTAACCTATATCAAGAGATACCGAAATTACAAATAGGGATGGACATCAAAATTCTTAAAGCAATGCTCGCACATCCTAAAGTGAAGAAATTGGTGCAACAGGTGAATCAAACGACTGAACGAATGGTATGGCAGGTAGAACATAATTCAGAAAAAATAACAGATGTCCTGACCAAAGTAGAACAAGTAGGCCAGCATCATTGGTGGGACATCTTTACAGGATACTCCCCAACAGCTACACAGGTCTTCAACTATCTGGTGCACCCAATGCTAATAGTAATTGTAGTTCTGTTACTATTAACTCTTGCAAATATTTGTATGTGGTGGAGACTAAGAATCATAATGAAAAGAACCCAAATGGTTTGGGCTATGGTACGAGCATATCAGAGCCCTATTGGATTAGAATTTGACGAAAGAATTCGTAAGTTATAAGAAAAAGGGGGGAAATGAAGCCCCAAAACAGATAGCTTTTAAGAAATAATGGGTTAGCAATTGAAGGAAGCACAAATCACATAGAGCAATAAATCGACTGAGGCATGGGACACTGTGACAGAGAAAGGAGATAAGTGATAAGAACTGACAGAGCAAGCATGATTCAGGGCCGACAAGGTCAAACTGACCCTAACAGCCTTGTCCAGTCAGTAAAACTAAACCAGGCACACCAGGAATTGACCAAATTAGGAAAGGGTTCAAAAGTTTAAGAGAGGAAGACTCATCAGAAGACCCCTGCCCATGATGAAGGCCACCGGAAAGACCACCAAGAAGATCCTCAAAAGAGATGTCCCCGCCCACGCTCCGCCTACACCACGCCTCTTATGAATATGTATGCAGAGATATGATTATGTATGTGATCTGATCCAATACCACATCCAAAACTGTATAAAAGACATGCTTTTGTTACGGGAAAGGGAAAAATCCATTTAGTGATTTCTCCAACGCGTTGCTAATAAAATACCTCCTGTCTATCTGACTTAAACTGAGTCTCTTAGGCAGTTATTCTTGCCTTTTGGGGCAAAATTTGGCAACAGCTGCGGCGGGGGGCAGGGCTGGGGCTGGGGCTGGGACAGGGCTGGGGCTGGGGACAGAGCTGGGGCCGGGGCTGGAACGAAGGCTTGGGCAGGGCTGGGGCTGGGGCTGGGGCAGGGCTGGGGCCGGGCTGGGGCTGGGGCTGGGGTGAGGGCAGGGCTGGGCTAGGGCTGGGCCTGGGGCAGGACTGGGCATGGGCTGGGGGCAGGTCTGGGCTAGCGCTGGGCTGGTGCCGAGGCTGGGGCTGGGGCTGGGGCAGGGCTGGTGCTGGGCTGGGACTGGGACTGGGCTGGGGTAGGGCAGGGGCAGTGCTGGGACTAGGGCTGGGGTTCAGGCGGGGACTGGGACAGGGCTGGTGCTGGGACTGGGTCCATGGCTGGGGCTGGACTGTGGCTGGGGCTGAGGACAGAGGTGGGGCTTGGGTTGGGGCAGGGCTGGGCTAGGGCTGGGCCTGGGGCAGGACTGGGCATGGGCTGGGGGCAGGGCTGGGGCTGGGGCTGGGTCTGGGGTCTGGGGTGGGGCAGGGCTGGGGCTGGGCTGGGGTCGGGCTGGGGTAGGGCTGGGGCTGGGGCTGGGGCAGGGCTGGGGCTGGGGCTGTTGCTGTGGCTGGGCTGGGGCTTGGGGTGGGTCGGGGACTGGGACAGGGCTGGGGCTGGGATTGGGTCAAGGGCTGGGCTGGGCTGTGGCTGGGGCTGGGGCCAGAGCTGGGGCTTGGGTTGGGGCTGGGGTGAGGGCAGGGCTGGGGCTGGGGCTTTGGGTGGAGTGGGGCAGGACTGGGGCTGGGGCAGGGCTGGGGCTGGGGACAGGGCTGGGGCCGGGGCTGGGGCCAGGGCTGGAAGCTGAGCTGAGGCCGGGGCTGGGGCTGGGGCTGGGGCCTGGGAAGTGATGGGGCTGGGGCAGGGCTGAGGCTGAGTTAGGGGCAGGGCTGGGGCTGGGCTGGTGCTGGGGCAGGGCTGGGGCTGGGGGCTGGAACCAAGGCTTGGGAAGGCCTGGGGCCGGGGCTGGGGCTGGATTGGTGCCAGGGCTGCGGCAGGACTAGGCTTGAGGCTGGGCCTTGGGCTGGGGCTGGGTTGGCACAGGGCTGGGGCAGGGGCTGGAACCAAGGCTTGGGCAGGGGTGGGGCTGGGGCAGGAGCCGGGGCTGGGGCTGGGGCTGTGGCAGGGCTGGACATGGGCTGGGGGCAGGTCTGGGCTAGCGCTGGGCTGGTGCCGAGGCTGGGGCTGGGGCTGGAGGCTGGGCTGGGGGCAGGGATGGGGCTGATGCTGTGCCTGGGGCCTGGGCTAGGGCAGGGCTGGGGCTGGGCTGGGGTCGGGCTGGGGTAGGGCTGGGGCTGGGGCTGGGGCTGGGCTGGAGCTGAGCCTGGGGCTGGGGCTGGGGCAGGGCTGGGGCTGGGGCTGTTGCTGTGGCTGGGCTGGGGCTTGGGGTGGGTCGGGGACTGGGACAGGGCTGGGGCTGGGATTGGGTCAAGGGCTGGGCTGGGCTGTGGCTGGGGCTGGGGCCAGAGCTGGGGCTTGGGTTGGGGCTGGGGTGAGGGCAGGGCTGGGGCTGGGGCTTTGGGTGGAGTGGGGCAGGACTGGGGCTGGGGCAGGGCTGGGGCTGGGGACAGGGCTGGGGCCGGGGCTGGGGCCAGGGCTGGAAGCTGAGCTGAGGCCGGGGCTGGGGCTGGGGCTGGGGCCTGGGAAGTGATGGGGCTGGGGCAGGGCTGAGGCTGAGTTAGGGGCAGGGCTGGGGCTGGGCTGGTGCTGGGGCAGGGCTGGGGCTGGGGGCTGGAACCAAGGCTTGGGAAGGCCTGGGGCCGGGGCTGGGGCTGGATTGGTGCCAGGGCTGCGGCAGGACTAGGCTTGAGGCTGGGCCTTGGGCTGGGGCTGGGTTGGCACAGGGCTGGGGCAGGGGCTGGAACCAAGGCTTGGGCAGGGGTGGGGCTGGGGCAGGAGCCGGGGCTGGGGCTGGGGCTGTGGCAGGGCTGGACATGGGCTGGGGGCAGGTCTGGGCTAGCGCTGGGCTGGTGCCGAGGCTGGGGCTGGGGCTGGAGGCTGGGCTGGGGGCAGGGATGGGGCTGATGCTGTGCCTGGGGCCTGGGCTAGGGCAGGGCTGGGGCTGGGCTGGGGTCGGGCTGGGGTAGGGCTGGGGCTGGGGCTGGGGCTGGGCTGGAGCTGAGCCTGGGGCTGGGGCTGGGGCAGGGCTGGGGCTGGGCTGGGACGGGGCTGGGGTCAGAGCTGGGGCTGGGGCTGGGGCTGGGGCTGGGGCTGGGCTTGGGCTGGGGATGGGGGAGGGCTGGGGCTGGGGCTGGGCCTGGTGCAGGGCTGGGGCAGGGCTGGGGGCAGGGCTAGGGCTGGGCCAGGGCTGGGAACGAGGCTGGGTTAGGGCTGGGGCCGGTGCTGGGGTCGGTGCTGGGGCTAGGGCTGGGGCAGGGGCTGGGGCTGGGGCTGGGCTGGGACCGGGCTGGGGTCAGAGCTGGGGTTGGGGCAGGGGCTGGGGCTGGGCCTGGGGCAGGGCTGGTGCTGGTCTGGGGGCAGGGCTATGGCTGGGGCTGGGCTGGGGCAGATCTGGAACTGGGGCTGGGGCTGGGGCCAAGGTTGGGGCTGGGGCTGCGGCTGGGCTGGTGCCGAGGGTGGGGCTGGGGCCGGGGCTGGGGCTGGGCTGGGGCTGGGGCTGGGCCTGGGGCAGGGGACAGAGCTGGGGCCGGGTCTGGGCTGGGCCTGGGGCAGGGCTGGGACCGAGGCTGGGGCAGGGCTGGGGTAGGGCTGGGGCCGGGGCTGGGGCCGGGGCTGGGACAGGGCTATGGCAGGACTGGGGCTGGGGATGGAGCTGGGACTGGGCTGGTGCTGGGGCTGGCCTAGGGCTGGGGCAGGGCTGGGGCTGGGGCTGGGCTGGGGCAGGGCTGGGGCTGGGCTGGTGCTGGGGTAGGGCTGGGGCTGGGGGCTGGAACCAAGGCTTGGGAAGGCCTGGGGCCGGGGCTGGGGTGGATTGGTGCCAGGGCTGCGGCAGGACTAGGCTTGAGGCTGGGCCTGGGGCTGGGGCTGGGTTGGCGCATAGCTGGGGAAGGGGCTGGAACCAAGGCTTGGGCAGGGGTGGGGCTGGGGCAGGAGCCGGGGCTGGGGCTGGAGCCAGGGCTGGGGCTGGGTCCAGCGCTGGGGCTGGGGCTGGGGCAGGGCTGAGGGACAGGGCGGGGGCAGGGCTGGGGATGGGGGCTGGGCTGGGGCATGACGGGGGCTGGGCTGGGGCAGGGCTGGGGCTGGGATGGGGCAGGACTGGGGCTGGGGCAGGGGCAGGGCTGGGGCTGGGCTGGGGTCGGGCTGGGGTAGGGCTGGGGCTGGGGCTGGGGCTGGGGCTGGGGCTGGGTCCAGGGCTGGGGCAAGGGGTGGGGCTGGCACTGGGGCTGGGTCCACGGCTGGGGCTGGGTTGTGGTCTGAGCTGGGCCTGGGAGAAGGGCAGGGACTGAGATTGGGCCTGGGGATGGGGCTGAGTTGGGGCCGAGGCTGGGGCAGGGCTAGGCTGGAGGCTGGGCCATGGGGTGGGGCTGGGCTGGGGGCAGGGATGGGGCAGGGCTGGGGCTGGGGCTGGGGCTGGGGTGAGGGCAGGGCTGGGGCTGGGGACAGAGGTGGGGCTTGGGTTGGGGCAGGGCTGGGCTAGGGCTGGGCCTGGGGCAGGACTGGGCATGGGCTGGGGGCAGGGCTGGGGCTGGGGCTGGGTCTGGGGTCTGGGGTGGGGCAGGGCTGGGGCTGGGCTGGGGTCGGGCTGGGGTAGGGCTGGGGCTGGGGCTGGGGCAGGGCTGGGGCTGGGCTGGGGCTGGGGCTGGGTCTGGGGACTGGGCTGGGGCAGGGCTGGGGCTGGGGCTGTTGCTGTGGCTGGGCTGGGGCTTGGGGTGGGTCGGGGACTGGGACAGGGCTGGGGCTGGGATTGGGTCAAGGGCTGGGCTGGGCTGTGGCTGGGGCTGGGGCCAGAGCTGGGGCTTGGGTTGGGGCTGGGGTGAGGGCAGGGCTGGGGCTGGGGCTTTGGGTGGAGTGGGGCAGGACTGGGGCTGGGGCAGGGCTGGGGCTGGGGACAGGGCTGGGGCCGGGGCTGGGGCCAGGGCTGGAAGCTGAGCTGAGGCCGGGGCTGGGGCTGGGGCTGGGGCCTGGGAAGTGATGGGGCTGGGGCAGGGCTGAGGCTGAGTTAGGGGCAGGGCTGGGGCTGGGCTGGTGCTGGGGCAGGGCTGGGGCTGGGGGCTGGAACCAAGGCTTGGGAAGGCCTGGGGCCGGGGCTGGGGCTGGATTGGTGCCAGGGCTGCGGCAGGACTAGGCTTGAGGCTGGGCCTTGGGCTGGGGCTGGGTTGGCACAGGGCTGGGGCAGGGGCTGGAACCAAGGCTTGGGCAGGGGTGGGGCTGGGGCAGGAGCCGGGGCTGGGGCTGGGGCTGTGGCAGGGCTGGACATGGGCTGGGGGCAGGTCTGGGCTAGCGCTGGGCTGGTGCCGAGGCTGGGGCTGGGGCTGGAGGCTGGGCTGGGGGCAGGGATGGGGCTGATGCTGTGCCTGGGGCCTGGGCTAGGGCAGGGCTGGGGCTGGGCTGGGGTCGGGCTGGGGTAGGGCTGGGGCTGGGGCTGGGGCAGGGCTGGGGCTGGGCTGGGACGGGGCTGGGGTCAGAGCTGGGGCTGGGGCTGGGGCTGGGGCTGGGGCTGGGCTTGGGCTGGGGATGGGGGAGGGCTGGGGCTGGGGCTGGGCCTGGTGCAGGGCTGGGGCAGGGCTGGGGGCAGGGCTAGGGCTGGGCCAGGGCTGGGAACGAGGCTGGGTTAGGGCTGGGGCCGGTGCTGGGGTCGGTGCTGGGGCTAGGGCTGGGGCAGGGGCTGGGGCTGGGGCTGGGCTGGGACCGGGCTGGGGTCAGAGCTGGGGTTGGGGCAGGGGCTGGGGCTGGGCCTGGGGCAGGGCTGGTGCTGGTCTGGGGGCAGGGCTATGGCTGGGGCTGGGCTGGGGCAGATCTGGAACTGGGGCTGGGGCTGGGGCCAAGGTTGGGGCTGGGGCTGCGGCTGGGCTGGTGCCGAGGGTGGGGCTGGGGCCGGGGCTGGGGCTGGGCTGGGGCTGGGGCTGGGCCTGGGGCAGGGGACAGAGCTGGGGCCGGGTCTGGGCTGGGCCTGGGGCAGGGCTGGGACCGAGGCTGGGGCAGGGCTGGGGTAGGGCTGGGGCCGGGGCTGGGGCCGGGGCTGGGACAGGGCTATGGCAGGACTGGGGCTGGGGATGGAGCTGGGACTGGGCTGGTGCTGGGGCTGGCCTAGGGCTGGGGCAGGGCTGGGGCTGGGGCTGGGCTGGGGCAGGGCTGGGGCTGGGCTGGTGCTGGGGTAGGGCTGGGGCTGGGGGCTGGAACCAAGGCTTGGGAAGGCCTGGGGCCGGGGCTGGGGTGGATTGGTGCCAGGGCTGCGGCAGGACTAGGCTTGAGGCTGGGCCTGGGGCTGGGGCTGGGTTGGCGCATAGCTGGGGAAGGGGCTGGAACCAAGGCTTGGGCAGGGGTGGGGCTGGGGCAGGAGCCGGGGCTGGGGCTGGAGCCAGGGCTGGGGCTGGGTCCAGCGCTGGGGCTGGGGCTGGGGCAGGGCTGAGGGACAGGGCGGGGGCAGGGCTGGGGATGGGGGCTGGGCTGGGGCATGACGGGGGCTGGGCTGGGGCAGGGCTGGGGCTGGGATGGGGCAGGACTGGGGCTGGGGCAGGGGCAGGGCTGGGGCTGGGCTGGGGTCGGGCTGGGGTAGGGCTGGGGCTGGGGCTGGGGCTGGGGCTGGGGCTGGGTCCAGGGCTGGGGCAAGGGGTGGGGCTGGCACTGGGGCTGGGTCCACGGCTGGGGCTGGGTTGTGGTCTGAGCTGGGCCTGGGAGAAGGGCAGGGACTGAGATTGGGCCTGGGGATGGGGCTGAGTTGGGGCCGAGGCTGGGGCAGGGCTAGGCTGGAGGCTGGGCCATGGGGTGGGGCTGGGCTGGGGGCAGGGATGGGGCAGGGCTGGGGCTGGGGCTGGGGCTGGGGTGAGGGCAGGGCTGGGGCTGGGGACAGAGGTGGGGCTTGGGTTGGGGCAGGGCTGGGCTAGGGCTGGGCCTGGGGCAGGACTGGGCATGGGCTGGGGGCAGGGCTGGGGCTGGGGCTGGGTCTGGGGTCTGGGGTGGGGCAGGGCTGGGGCTGGGCTGGGGTCGGGCTGGGGTAGGGCTGGGGCTGGGGCTGGGGCAGGGCTGGGGCTGGGCTGGGGCTGGGGCTGGGTCTGGGGACTGGGCTGGGGCAGGGCTGGGGCTGGGGCTGTTGCTGTGGCTGGGCTGGGGCTTGGGGTGGGTCGGGGACTGGGACAGGGCTGGGGCTGGGATTGGGTCAAGGGCTGGGCTGGGCTGTGGCTGGGGCTGGGGCCAGAGCTGGGGCTTGGGTTGGGGCTGGGGTGAGGGCAGGGCTGGGGCTGGGGCTTTGGGTGGAGTGGGGCAGGACTGGGGCTGGGGCAGGGCTGGGGCTGGGGACAGGGCTGGGGCCGGGGCTGGGGCCAGGGCTGGAAGCTGAGCTGAGGCCGGGGCTGGGGCTGGGGCTGGGGCCTGGGAAGTGATGGGGCTGGGGCAGGGCTGAGGCTGAGTTAGGGGCAGGGCTGGGGCTGGGCTGGTGCTGGGGCAGGGCTGGGGCTGGGGGCTGGAACCAAGGCTTGGGAAGGCCTGGGGCCGGGGCTGGGGCTGGATTGGTGCCAGGGCTGCGGCAGGACTAGGCTTGAGGCTGGGCCTTGGGCTGGGGCTGGGTTGGCACAGGGCTGGGGCAGGGGCTGGAACCAAGGCTTGGGCAGGGGTGGGGCTGGGGCAGGAGCCGGGGCTGGGGCTGGGGCTGTGGCAGGGCTGGACATGGGCTGGGGGCAGGTCTGGGCTAGCGCTGGGCTGGTGCCGAGGCTGGGGCTGGGGCTGGAGGCTGGGCTGGGGGCAGGGATGGGGCTGATGCTGTGCCTGGGGCCTGGGCTAGGGCAGGGCTGGGGCTGGGCTGGGGTCGGGCTGGGGTAGGGCTGGGGCTGGGGCTGGGGCTGGGCTGGAGCTGAGCCTGGGGCTGGGGCTGGGGCAGGGCTGGGGCTGGGCTGGGACGGGGCTGGGGTCAGAGCTGGGGCTGGGGCTGGGGCTGGGGCTGGGGCTGGGGCTGGGCTTGGGCTGGGGATGGGGGAGGGCTGGGGCTGGGGCTGGGCCTGGTGCAGGGCTGGGGCAGGGCTGGGGGCAGGGCTAGGGCTGGGCCAGGGCTGGGAACGAGGCTGGGTTAGGGCTGGGGCCGGTGCTGGGGTCGGTGCTGGGGCTAGGGCTGGGGCAGGGGCTGGGGCTGGGGCTGGGCTGGGACCGGGCTGGGGTCAGAGCTGGGGTTGGGGCAGGGGCTGGGGCTGGGCCTGGGGCAGGGCTGGTGCTGGTCTGGGGGCAGGGCTATGGCTGGGGCTGGGCTGGGGCAGATCTGGAACTGGGGCTGGGGCTGGGGCCAAGGTTGGGGCTGGGGCTGCGGCTGGGCTGGTGCCGAGGGTGGGGCTGGGGCCGGGGCTGGGGCTGGGCTGGGGCTGGGGCTGGGCCTGGGGCAGGGGACAGAGCTGGGGCCGGGTCTGGGCTGGGCCTGGGGCAGGGCTGGGACCGAGGCTGGGGCAGGGCTGGGGTAGGGCTGGGGCCGGGGCTGGGGCCGGGGCTGGGACAGGGCTATGGCAGGACTGGGGCTGGGGATGGAGCTGGGACTGGGCTGGTGCTGGGGCTGGCCTAGGGCTGGGGCAGGGCTGGGGCTGGGGCTGGGCTGGGGCAGGGCTGGGGCTGGGCTGGTGCTGGGGTAGGGCTGGGGCTGGGGGCTGGAACCAAGGCTTGGGAAGGCCTGGGGCCGGGGCTGGGGTGGATTGGTGCCAGGGCTGCGGCAGAACTAGGCTTGAGGCTGGGCCTGGGGCTGGGGCTGGGTTGGCGCATAGCTGGGGAAGGGGCTGGAACCAAGGCTTGGGCAGGGGTGGGGCTGGGGCAGGAGCCGGGGCTGGGGCTGGAGCCAGGGCTGGGGCTGGGTCCAGCGCTGGGGCTGGGGCTGGGGCAGGGCTGAGGGACAGGGCGGGGGCAGGGCTGGGGATGGGGGCTGGGCTGGGGCATGACGGGGGCTGGGCTGGGGCAGGGCTGGGGCTGGGATGGGGCAGGACTGGGGCTGGGGCAGGGGCAGGGCTGGGGCTGGGCTGGGGTCGGGCTGGGGTAGGGCTGGGGCTGGGGCTGGGGCTGGGGCTGGGGCTGGGTCCAGGGCTGGGGCAAGGGGTGGGGCTGGCACTGGGGCTGGGTCCACGGCTGGGGCTGGGTTGTGGTCTGAGCTGGGCCTGGGAGAAGGGCAGGGACTGAGATTGGGCCTGGGGATGGGGCTGAGTTGGGGCCGAGGCTGGGGCAGGGCTAGGCTGGAGGCTGGGCCATGGGGTGGGGCTGGGCTGGGGGCAGGGATGGGGCAGGGCTGGGGCTGGGGCTGGGGCTGGGGTGAGGGCAGGGCTGGGGCTGGGGACAGAGGTGGGGCTTGGGTTGGGGCAGGGCTGGGCTAGGGCTGGGCCTGGGGCAGGACTGGGCATGGGCTGGGGGCAGGGCTGGGGCTGGGGCTGGGTCTGGGGTCTGGGGTGGGGCAGGGCTGGGGCTGGGCTGGGGTCGGGCTGGGGTAGGGCTGGGGCTGGGGCTGGGGCAGGGCTGGGGCTGGGCTGGGGCTGGGGCTGGGTCTGGGGACTGGGCTGGGGCAGGGCTGGGGCTGGGGCTGTTGCTGTGGCTGGGCTGGGGCTTGGGGTGGGTCGGGGACTGGGACAGGGCTGGGGCTGGGATTGGGTCAAGGGCTGGGCTGGGCTGTGGCTGGGGCTGGGGCCAGAGCTGGGGCTTGGGTTGGGGCTGGGGTGAGGGCAGGGCTGGGGCTGGGGCTTTGGGTGGAGTGGGGCAGGACTGGGGCTGGGGCAGGGCTGGGGCTGGGGACAGGGCTGGGGCCGGGGCTGGGGCCGGGGCTGGGGCCGGGGCTGGGGCCTGGGAAGTGATGGGGCTGGGGCAGGGCTGAGGCTGAGTTAGGGGCAGGGCTGGGGCTGGGCTGGTGCTGGGGCAGGGCTGGGGCTGGGGGCTGGAACCAAGGCTTGGGAAGGCCTGGGGCCGGGGCTGGGGCTGGATTGGTGCCAGGGCTGCGGCAGGACTAGGCTTGAGGCTGGGCCTTGGGCTGGGGCTGGGTTGGCACAGGGCTGGGGCAGGGGCTGGAACCAAGGCTTGGGCAGGGGTGGGGCTGGGGCAGGAGCCGGGGCTGGGGCTGGGGCTGTGGCAGGGCTGGACATGGGCTGGGGGCAGGTCTGGGCTAGCGCTGGGCTGGTGCCGAGGCTGGGGCTGGGGCTGGAGGCTGGGCTGGGGGCAGGGATGGGGCTGATGCTGTGCCTGGGGCCTGGGCTAGGGCAGGGCTGGGGCTGGGCTGGGGTCGGGCTGGGGTAGGGCTGGGGCTGGGGCTGGGGCTGGGCTGGAGCTGAGCCTGGGGCTGGGGCTGGGGCAGGGCTGGGGCTGGGCTGGGACGGGGCTGGGGTCAGAGCTGGGGCTGGGGCTGGGGCTGGGGCTGGGGCTGGGCTTGGGCTGGGGATGGGGGAGGGCTGGGGCTGGGGCTGGGCCTGGTGCAGGGCTGGGGCAGGGCTGGGGGCAGGGCTAGGGCTGGGCCAGGGCTGGGAACGAGGCTGGGTTAGGGCTGGGGCCGGTGCTGGGGTCGGTGCTGGGGCTAGGGCTGGGGCAGGGGCTGGGGCTGGGGCTGGGCTGGGACCGGGCTGGGGTCAGAGCTGGGGTTGGGGCAGGGGCTGGGGCTGGGCCTGGGGCAGGGCTGGTGCTGGTCTGGGGGCAGGGCTATGGCTGGGGCTGGGCTGGGGCAGATCTGGAACTGGGGCTGGGGCTGGGGCCAAGGTTGGGGCTGGGGCTGCGGCTGGGCTGGTGCCGAGGGTGGGGCTGGGGCCGGGGCTGGGGCTGGGCTGGGGCTGGGGCTGGGCCTGGGGCAGGGGACAGAGCTGGGGCCGGGTCTGGGCTGGGCCTGGGGCAGGGCTGGGACCGAGGCTGGGGCAGGGCTGGGGTAGGGCTGGGGCCGGGGCTGGGGCCGGGGCTGGGACAGGGCTATGGCAGGACTGGGGCTGGGGATGGAGCTGGGACTGGGCTGGTGCTGGGGCTGGCCTAGGGCTGGGGCAGGGCTGGGGCTGGGGCTGGGCTGGGGCAGGGCTGGGGCTGGGCTGGTGCTGGGGTAGGGCTGGGGCTGGGGGCTGGAACCAAGGCTTGGGAAGGCCTGGGGCCGGGGCTGGGGTGGATTGGTGCCAGGGCTGCGGCAGGACTAGGCTTGAGGCTGGGCTTGGGGCTGGGGCTGTGTTGGCGCATAGCTGGGGAAGGGGCTGGAACCAAGGCTTGGGCAGGGGTGGGGCTGGGGCAGGAGCCGGGGCTGGGGCTGGAGCCAGGGCTGGGGCTGGGTCCAGCGCTGGGGCTGGGGCTGGGGCAGGGCTGAGGGACAGGGCGGGGGCAGGGCTGGGGATGGGGGCTGGGCTGGGGCATGACGGGGGCTGGGCTGGGGCAGGGCTGGGGCTGGGATGGGGCAGGACTGGGGCTGGGGCAGGGGCAGGGCTGGGGCTGGGCTGGGGTCGGGCTGGGGTAGGGCTGGGGCTGGGGTTGGGGCTGGGTCCAGGGCTGGGGCAAGGGGTGGGGCTGGCACTGGGGCTGGGTCCACGGCTGGGGCTGGGTTGTGGTCTGAGCTGGGCCTGGGAGAAGGGCAGGGACTGAGATTGGGCCTGGGGATGGGGCTGAGTTGGGGCCGAGGCTGGGGCAGGGCTAGGCTGGAGGCTGGGCCATGGGGTGGGGCTGGGCTGGGGGCAGGGATGGGGCAGGGCTGGGGCTGGGGCTGGGGCTGGGGTGAGGGCAGGTCTGGGGCTGGGGCTGGGGCAGGGCTGGGGCAGGGCTGGGGCTGGGCTGGGGCTGGGGCTGGGGCCGAGGCTGGGGCTGGGGCTGGGGGCAGGGATGGGGATGGGGCTGGGCTGGGACCGGGACTGGGTCGAGGGCTGGGCTGGGCTGTGGCTAGGGCTGGGGACAGAGCTGGGGCTTTGGTTGGGGCTGGAATGAGGGGCGGGCTGGGGCAGGACTGGGGCTGGAGCTGTAGGCTAGGCTGGGGCCAGGGCTCGGTTAGGGCTGGGGCCGGTCTGGGACCGAGGCTGGGGCAGGGCTGGGCTAGGCCTGGGGCAAGGGGTGGGGCTGGAGCTGGGGCTGGGCTGGTGCTGGGGCTGGGCTAGGGCTGGGGCTGGGGCTGGGCCTGGGGCAGGGCTGGTGCTGGGCTGGGGGCAGGGCAAGGGCTGGGACTGGGCTGGGGCCGGGGCTGGTGCAGGCCTGGGGCAGATCTGGAACTGGGGCTGGGCTGGTGTCAAGGGTGGGGCTGGGGCTGGGGCTGGGGCTGGGCTGGGCTGGGCTGGGGACAGGGCTGGGGCCGAGTCTGGGTCAGGGCTAGGGCTGGGCTGGGGCCGGGGATGGGGCCGGGGGTGGGGCAGGGCTGGGGCTAGGGCTGGGGCTGGGGCTGGGCTGGGGTCAGGGACGGGGCTGGTTCAGGGCTGGGGCCAGGGCTGAGGCAAGGGGTGGGGCTGGCGCTGGGGCCGGGTCCACGGTTGGGGCTGGGCTGTGGCAGGGTCTGGGCTGGGGCAGGGCTGGGGCTGGGGCTCGGCTGGAGCAGGGCTGGGGCTGGGCTGGGGCTGGGGCTGGGTCGGGGACTGGGACAGGGCTGGGGCTGGGATTGGGTCCAGGGCTGGGTCTGGGCTGTGGCTGTGGCTGTGGCTGGGCTGGGACAGGGCTGGGGTCAGAGGTGGGGCTGGGCTGGGGCTGGGGCTGGGCTAGGGCTGGGCCTGGGGCAGGGCTGGTGCTGGGCTTGGGGCAGGGCTCGGGCTGGGGCTGGGCTGGGGCCGAGGCTGGGGCCAGGGCCGGGGCCGGGGCTGGTGCAGGCCTGGGGCATATCTGGAACTGGGGCTGGGCTGGGGCCAAGGTTGGGGGTGGGTCTGGGGCTGGGCTGGTGCCGAGGCTGGGGCTGGGCTGCGGCTGGGGCTGGGGCTGGGCTAGGACCGGGCTGGGGTCAGAACTGGGGCTGGGCTGGGGCTAGGGCTGGGCTGGGGCCGGGGCTGGGTCAGGGCTAGGGCCGGTCTGGGACCGAGGCTGGGGCAGGGCTGGGCTAGGGCTGGGGATGGGGCAGAGCTGGGGCTGGGGCTGGGCCTGGGGTAGGGCTGGTGCTGGGCTGGGGGCAGGGCTAGGGCTGGGGCAGGGCTGGGGCCGAGGCTGGGGCCGGGGCTGGGGCAGGCCTGGGGCAGATCTGGAACTGGGGCTGGGCTGGGGCCCAGGTTGGGGCTGGGGCTGGGGCCGGGGCTTGGGCTGGGCCTGGGGCAGGGCTCGGGCCAGGCTGGGGCTGGGGCTGGGCTGAGGGCAGGGCTGGGGCAGGACTGGGGCTGGGGCTGGGCTGGGGATGAAGGTGGGGCTGGGCTGGGGGCTGGGCTGGGGCTGGGGCAGGGATGGGCCTGGGCTGGGACCGGGACTGGGCTGGGGTAGGGCTGGGGTAGGGAAGGGGCTGGGGACAGAGCTGGGGCAGGGCTGGGGCTGAGTCTGGGGCCGGGGCTGGGGCCGGGGCTGGGGCTGGGACTGGGTCCAGGGCTGGAGCTGGGTATGGCAGGGGCTGGGCTGGGGCAGGGCTGGGGCTGTGGCTGTGGCTGGGTCTGGGCTGGGGCAGGTCTGGGGCTGGGGCTGAGCTGGGGCTGGGTCCAGGGCTGGGGCTGGGCTGTGGCTGGGGCTGAGGGCAGGGCTGGGCTGGGCTGGGGCTGGGGCTGGGGCTGGGCTGGGGCTGGGGCTGGGCTGAGGGCAGGGCTGGGCTAGGGCTGGGGCTGGGGAAGGGCTGGGGCTGGGCTGAGGGCAGGGCTGGGGCAGGGCTGGGTCTGGGCTGGGGCGGGGCTGGGGCTGGGGCTGTGGCTGCGTCTGGGCTGGGGCAGGGCTGGGGCTGGGGCTGAGCTGGGGCTGGGCCCAGGGCTGGGGCTGGGCTGGGGCTGGGCTCAGGGAAGGGCTGGGCTAGGGCTGCGTGTGAGGCAGGGCTGGGCTTGGGCTGGGGGCAGGGCTGGGCTAGCACTGGGCTGGGGGCGAGGGTGGGGCTAGGGCTGGGTTGGGGGCTGGGCCAGGGATGGGGCCTGGGCTGGGGCTGGGGCTGGGTGGCGCTGAGCTGGGGCTGGTCTAGGGGCTGGAGGCAGGGCTGGGCTAGCGCTGGGCTGCGGCCTGGTCTGGGGCTGGGGCTGGGGAAGGGCTGGGGCTGGGGGCAGGGATGGGGCTGAGGCTGGGTTGAAGGCTGGGCCAGGGATGGGGCCTCGGCTGGCCTGGGGCTGGGTGGGGCTGTGCTGGGGCTGGGGCTGGGGCTGGGGCAGGGCTGGGCCTGGGCTGGGACCGGGACTGGGCTGGGGTAGGGCTGGGGCAGGGAAGGGGCTGGGGACAGGGCTGGGGCGGGGCTGGGGCCGAGTCTGGGGCTGGGGCTGGGGCAGGGCTGGGGCTGGGGCTGTGGCTGGGCTGGGGCGGGGCTGGGGCTGGGCCGGGGGCAGGGCTGGGGCTGGGGTTGGGGCAGGGCTGGGGCTGCGGCTGGGGCTGGGCCGGGAACCAATTCTATGGCAGGGCTGGGGCTGGGCCTGGGCTGGGGCCGGGGCTGGGGCAGGACTGGGGCTGGGGCAAGCTGGGGCCAGGGCTGGGGCTGGAGCTGGGGCAGGGCTGGGGGCAGGGCTGGGCTGGGGCTGGGTTAGGGCTGGGGCTGGGTCCAGGGCCGGGGCTGGGGCTGGGCTGGGGCTGGGGCTGTGGCTGGGGCTTGGGCTGGGGCTGTGGCTGCGTCTGGGCTGGGGCAGGGCTGGGGCTGGGGCTGAGCTGGGGCTGGGCCCAGGGCTGGGGCTGGGCTGGGGCTGGGCTCAGGGAAGGGCTGGGCTAGGGCTGCGTGTGAGGCAGGGCTGGGCTTGGGCTGGGGGCAGGGCTGGGCTAGCGCTGGGCTGGGGGCGAGGGTGGGGCTAGGGCTGGGTTGGGGGCTGGGCCAGGGATGGGGCCTGGGCTGGGGCTGGGGCTGGGTGGGCTGAGCTGGGGCTGGTCTAGGGGCTGGAGGCAGGGCTGGGCTAGCGCTGGGCTGCGGCCTGGTCTGGGGCTGGGGCTGGGGAAGGGCTGGGGCTGGGGGCAGGGATGGGGCTGAGGCTGGGTTGAAGGCTGGGCCAGGGATGGGGCCTCGGCTGGCCTTGGGCTGGGTGGGGCTGTGCTGGGGCTGGGGCTGGGGCTGGGGCAGGGCTGGGCCTGGGCTGGGACCGGGACTGGGCTGGGGTAGGGCTGGGGCAGGGAAGGGGCTGGGGACAGGGCTGGGGCGGGGCTGGGGCCGAGTCTGGGGCTGGGGCTGGGGCAGGGCTGGGGCTGGGGCTGTGGCTGGGCTGGGGCGGGGCTGGGGCTGGGCCGGGGGCAGGGCTGGGGCTGGGGTTGGGGCAGGGCTGGGGCTGCGGCTGGGGCTGGGCCGGGAACCAATTCTATGGCAGGGCTGGGGCTGGGCCTGGGCTGGGGCCGGGGCTGGGGCAGGACTGGGGCTGGGGCAAGCTGGGGCCAGGGCTGGGGCTGGAGCTGGGGCAGGGCTGGGGGCAGGGCTGGGCTGGGGCTGGGTTAGGGCTGGGGCTGGGTCCAGGGCCGGGGCTGGGGCTGGGCTGGGGCTGGGGCTGTGGCTGGGGCTGGGCTGGGGCTGGGGCTGGGCGGTGGCTGGGGCTGTTCTGGGGCAGGACTGGGGCTGGGGCTGGTCTGGGGCTGGGGCTGGGTCCAGGGCAGGGGCTGGGCTGGGGCTGGGGCAGGGGCTGGGCTGGGGATGAGGCTGGGCGGTGGCTGGGGCTGTTCTGGGGCAGGGCTGGGGCTGGGGCTTGGGTGGGGCTGGGGGTGGGTCCAGGGCAGAGCTGGAGCTGGGCTGGGGCTGGGGCTGGGCTGGGGCCGGGGTGGGGCTGGGGCTGGGGCTGCGGCAGGGCTGGGGCCGGGGCTGGTGCTGGGCTGGGTTCTGGGCTGAGCTGGGGCGGGGACTGGAGCCGGGGCTGAGACTGGGCTAGGGTCTGGGCTGGGTCCAGGGCTGGGGCTGGGCTGTGGCTGGGGCTGGGCTGGGGCTGGGCTGGGGCTGGGTCCAGGGCAGGGCTGGGGCTGGGGCTGGGACTGGGGCAGGGCTGGGGCAGGGCTTGGGCATGGCTGGGGCTGGGGCTGGGCTAGGGCTGGGTCCAGGGCTGGGGCTGGGCTGGGGCTGGGGCTGAGGGCAGGGCTGGGGCTGGGGGCAGGGCTGGGCTAGCGCTGGGCTGCGGCCTGGTCAGCGGCTGGGGCTGGGGAAGGGCTGGGGCTGGGCTGGGGCTGGGGGCAGGAATGGGGCTGAGGCTGGGTTGAAGGCTAGGCCAGGGATGGGGCATCGACTGGCCTGGGGCTGGGTGGGGCTGTGCTGGGGTTGGGGCTGGGCAGGCGCAGGGCTGGGGCTGGGGCTGGGGCCAGGGCTGGGGCTGGGCGGTGGCTGATGCTGTTCTGGGGCAGGGCTGGGGCTGGGGCTGTGCTGGGGCTGGGGCTGGGTCCAGGGCTGGGGCTGGAGCTGGGGCTGGGGCAGGGGCTGGGGCAGGACTGGGGCTGGGGCGGGGCTGGGGCAGGGGCTGGGCTGGGGCTGGGGCTGGGGCTGGGGCAGGGCTGGGGCCGGGGCTGGGGCCGGGGCTTGGGCTGGGCCTGGGGCAGGGCTCGGGCCAGGCTGGGGCTGGGGCTGGGCTGAGGGCAGGGCTGGGCTAGGGCTGGGGCTGGGGCTGGGGCAGGGCTGCGGCCGGGGCTGAGGCTGGGCTGGGTTCTGGGCTGGGCCTGGGCCTGGGCTGGGCCCGAGGCTGGGGCTGGGCTGGGGCAGGGCTGGAGGCGGAGCTGGAGCCGGGGCTGGGAGCAGGGCTGGGACTGAGGTTGGGGCCGGGGCCGGGGCTGGGGCTGTGTTGGGGCCGGCGCTGAAGCAGGACTAGGCTGGAGGCTGGGCCTTGGGCTGGGGCTGGGGCTGGGCTGGGGGCAGGGCTGGGGCTGGGGTGGGAACCAAGTCTATGGCTGGGCTGGGGCTGGGTTCTGGGGCTGGGGCTGGGGCTGGGCTGGGGCAGGGCTGGGGCTGGGCTGGGACCAGGACTGGCCTGGGGCGGGGACTGGGGTAGGGCTGGAGCCAGGGCTGAGGCCGGGGCTACGGCAGTACTAGGCTGGAGGCTGGGCCTTGGGCTGGGGCTGGGCTGAGGCAGGGCTGGGGTTGGGGCTGGAGCCAAATCTATGGCTGGGCTGGGGCTGGGGCTGGGACAGGGTTGGGGCTGGGGCAGGGCTGGGCCTGGGCTGGGACCGGGACTGCGCTGGGGTAGGGCTGGGGCAGAGCTGGGGCCGAGTCTGGGGCTGGGGCTGGGGCAGGGCTGGGGCAGGGCTGGAACTGGGGCTGGGGCTGGGCTGGTGCCGAGGGTATGGCTGGGGCTGGGGCTGCGGACAGGGCTGGGGTTAGGGCTGAGTTAGGGGTAGGGCTGGGGCTGTGCTGGGGCTGGGGCTGGAACCAAGGTTTGGGCAGGGCTGGGGCTGGGGCTGGGGCCGTGCCTGGGGCTGGGGCTGGAGCAGCGTTGGTGCTGGGCTGTGGCTGGGGCTGGGGACAGAGCTGGGGCCGGGCTGTGGCTGTGGCTGGGCTGGGGCACGGCTGTGGCAGGGGCCGGCCTGGGGCTGGGTCCAGGGCAGGGGCTGGGGTGGGGCTGGGGCTGGGCCGGTGCAGGGCTGGCGCTGGGGCTGGGGCTGAGGGCAGGGCTGGGGTAGGGTTGGAGCCGGAGCTGGGGCCGGGGCTGGGGCAGGACCGGGGCTGGGGATGGATCTGGGGCTGGGTCCAGGGCTGGGGCTGGGTTCGGGCTGTGGCTGGGCTGGGGCAGGGCTGTGGCTGGGGCTGTGGCTGGGTCTGGGCTGGGGCAGGGCTGGGTCTGGGGCTGAGCTGGGGCTGGGTCCAGGGCTGGGGCTGGGCTGTGGCGGGGGCTGAGGGCAGGGCTGGGCTGGGCTGGGGCTGGGGCAGGGGCCGGGGCTGGGGACAGGGCTGGGGCCAGAGCTGGGGCCGGGATGGGGCTGGATTCGGTGCAGGGCTGGGGCTGGGGCAGGGCGGGGGCTGGAACAGGGCTGGGCTAGGGCTGGGCTGGGGCCGGGGATGGGGCCAGGGGTGGGGCTGGGGCTGGGCTGGGGCTGGTCTGGGGCTGGGGCTGGGACTGGGGCTGGGGACAGGGCTGGGGCGAGGCGGGGGCTGGGGCTGGGGCCGGGGCTGGGGCTGGGGCTGGGGTCAGGGATGGGGATGGGGCTGGGCTGGGCTCGGACGGGGACTGGGCTGGGGTAGGGCTGGTTCTGGGCTGGGGCTGGGCTGGGGGCAGGGATGGGGCAGGGCTGGGGATGGGGGCTGGGATGGGGCAGGACTGGGGCTGGGCCTGGGGCAGGACTGGGCCTGGGCTGGGGCTGGGCTGAGGGCAGGGCCGGGCTAGGGCTGGGCTGGGCCCAGGGATGGGGCCGGGAGTGGGGCAGGGCTGGGGATAGGCTGGGGCTGGGGCTGGGGAAGGGCTGGGGCTGGGGGCAGGGATGGGGCTGAGGCTGGGTTGAAGGCTGGGCCAGGGATGGGGCCTCGGCTGGCCTGGGGCTGGGTGGGGCTGTGCTGGGGCTGGGGCTGGGGCTGGGGCAGGGCTGGGCCTGGGCTGGGACCGGGACTGGGCTGGGGTAGGGCTGGGGCAGGGAAGGGGCTGGGGACAGGGCTGGGGCGGGGCTGGGGCGGGGCTGGGGCTGGGCCGGGGGCAGGGCTGGGGCTGGGGTTGGGGCAGGGCTGGGGCTGCGGCTGGGGCTGGGCCGGGAACCAATTCTATGGCAGGGCTGGGGCTGGGCCTGGGCTGGGGCCGGGGCTGGGGCAGGACTGGGGCTGGGGCAAGCTGGGGCCAGGGCTGGGGCTGGAGCTGGGGCAGGGCTGGGGGCAGGGCTGGGCTGGGGCTGGGTTAGGGCTGGGGCTGGGTCCAGGGCCGGGGCTGGGGCTGGGCTGGGGCTGGGGCTGTGGCTGGGGCTGGGCTGGGGCTGGGGCTGGGCGGTGGCTGGGGCTGTTCTGGGGCAGGACTGGGGCTGGGGCTGGTCTGGGGCTGGGGCTGGGTCCAGGGCAGGGGCTGGGCTGGGGCTGGGGCAGGGGCTGGGCTGGGGATGAGGCTGGGCGGTGGCTGGGGCTGTTCTGGGGCAGGGCTGGGGCTGGGGCTGGGGTGGGGCTGGGGGTGGGTCCAGGGCAGAGCTGGAGCTGGGCTGGGGCTGGGGCTGGGCTGGGGCCGGGGTGGGGCTGGGGCTGGGGCTGCGGCAGGGCTGGGGCCGTGGCTGGTGCTGGGCTGGGTTCTGGGCTGAGCTGGGGCGGGGACTGGAGCCGGGGCTGAGACTGGGCTAGGGTCTGGGCTGGGTCCAGGGCTGGGGCTGGGCTGTGGCTGGGGCTGGGCTGGGGCTGGGCTGGGGCTGGGTCCAGGGCAGGGCTGGGGCTGGGGCTGGGACTGGGGCAGGGCTGGGGCAGGGCTTGGGCATGGCTGGGGCTGGGGCTGGGCTAGGGCTGGGTCCAGGGCTGGGGCTGGGCTGGGGCTGGGGCTGAGGGCAGGGCTGGGCTGCGGCTGGGGCTGGGTTTGGGCTGGGGCTGGGCTGAGGGCAGGGCTGGGGCAGGGCTGGGGCTGGGGGCAGGGCTGGGCTAGCGCTGGGCTGCGGCCTGGTCAGCGGCTGGGGCTGGGGAAGGGCTGGGGCTGGGCTGGGGCTGGGGGCAGGAATGGGGCTGAGGCTGGGTTGAAGGCTGGGCCTGGGATGGGGCATCGACTGGCCTGGGGCTGGGTGGGGCTGTGCTGGGGTTGGGGCTGGGCAGGCGCAGGGCTGGGGCTGGGGCTGGGGCCAGGGCTGGGGCTGGGCGGTGGCTGATGCTGTTCTGGGGCAGGGCTGGGGCTGGGGCTGTGCTGGGGCTGGGGCTGGGTCCAGGGCAGGGGCTGGGCTAGGCCCGAGGCTGGGGCAGGACTGGGGCTGGGGCGGGGCTGGGGCCGGGGCTGGGCTGGGGCTGGGGCTGGGGCTGGGGCAGGGCTGGGGCCGGGGCTGGGGCCGGGGCTTGGGCTGGGCCTGGGGCAGGGCTCGGGCCAGGCTGGGGCTGGGGCTGGGCTGAGGGCAGGGCTGGGCTAGGGCTGGGGCTGGGGCTGGGGCAGGGCTGCGGCCGGGGCTGAGGCTGGGCTGGGTTCTGGGCTGGGCCTGGGCCTGGGCTGGGCCCGAGGCTGGGGCTGGGCTGGGGCAGGGCTGGAGGCGGAGCTGGAGCCGGGGCTGGGAGCAGGGCTGGGACTGAGGTTGGGGCCGGGGCTGGGGCTGTGTTGGGGCCGGCGCTGAAGCAGGACTAGGCTGGAGGCTGGGCCTTGGGCTGGGGCTGGGGCTGGGCTGGGGGCAGGGCTGGGGCTGGGGTGGGAACCAAGTCTATGGCTGGGCTGGGGCTGGGTTCTGGGGCTGGGGCTGGGGCTGGGCTGGGGCAGGGCTGGGGCTGGGCTGGGACCAGGACTGGCCTGGGGCGGGGACTGGGGTAGGGCTGGAGCCAGGGCTGAGGCCGGGGCTACGGCAGTACTAGGCTGGAGGCTGGACCTTGGGCTGGGGCTGGGCTGAGGCAGGGCTGGGGTTGGGGCTGGAGCCAAATCTATGGCTGGGCTGGGGCTGGGGCTGGGACAGGGTTGGGGCTGGGGCAGGGCTGGGCCTGGGCTGGGACCGGGACTGCGCTGGGGTAGGGCTGGGGCAGGGAAGGAGCTGGGGACAGGGCTGGGGCAGGGCTGGGGCCGAGTCTGGGGCTGGGGCTGGGGCCAGGGCTGGGGCTGGGGCTGGGGTCAGGGATGGGGATGGGGCTGGGCTGGGCTCGGACGGGGACTGGGCTGGGGTAGGGCTGGTTCTGGGCTGGGGCTGGGCTGGGGGCAGGGATGGGGCAGGGCTGGGGATGGGGGCTGGGATGGGGCAGGACTGGGGCTGGGCCTGGGGCAGGACTGGGCCTGGGCTGGGGCTGGGCTGAGGGCAGGGCTGGGCTAGGGCTGGGCTGGGCCCGGGGATGGGGCCGGGAGTGGGGCAGGGCTGGGGCTAGGCTGGGGCTGGGGCTGGGGAAGGGCTGGGGCTGGGGGCAGGGATGGGGCTGAGGCTGGGTTGAAGGCTGGGCCAGGGATGGGGCCTCGGCTGGCCTGGGGCTGGGTGGGGCTGTGCTGGGGCTGGGGCTGGGGCTGGGGCTGGGGCAGGGCTGGGCCTGGGCTGGGACCGGGACTGGGCTGGGGTAGGGCTGGGGCAGGGAAGGGGCTGGGGACAGGGCTGGGGCGGGGCTGGGGCTGGGGCAGGGCTAGGCTGGAGGCTGGGCCATGGGGTGGGGCTGGGCTGGGGGCAGGGATGGGGCAGGGCTGGGGCTGGGGCTGGGGCTGGGGTGAGGGCAGGGCTGGGGCTGGGGACAGAGGTGGGGCTTGGGTTGGGGCAGGGCTGGGCTAGGGCTGGGCCTGGGGCAGGACTGGGCATGGGCTGGGGGCAGGGCTGGGGCTGGGGCTGGGTCTGGGGTCTGGGGTGGGGCAGGGCTGGGGCTGGGCTGGGGTCGGGCTGGGGTAGGGCTGGGGCTGGGGCTGGGGCAGGGCTGGGGCTGGGCTGGGGCTGGGGCTGGGTCTGGGGACTGGGCTGGGGCAGGGCTGGGGCTGGGGCTGTTGCTGTGGCTGGGCTGGGGCTTGGGGTGGGTCGGGGACTGGGACAGGGCTGGGGCTGGGATTGGGTCAAGGGCTGGGCTGGGCTGTGGCTGGGGCTGGGGCCAGAGCTGGGGCTTGGGTTGGGGCTGGGGTGAGGGCAGGGCTGGGGCTGGGGACAGGGCTGGGGCCGGGGCTGGGGCCGGGGCTGGGGCCGGGGCTGGGGCCTGGGAAGTGATGGGGCTGGGGCAGGGCTGAGGCTGAGTTAGGGGCAGGGCTGGGGCTGGGCTGGTGCTGGGGCAGGGCTGGGGCTGGGGGCTGGAACCAAGGCTTGGGAAGGCCTGGGGCCGGGGCTGGGGCTGGATTGGTGCCAGGGCTGCGGCAGGACTAGGCTTGAGGCTGGGCCTTGGGCTGGGGCTGGGTTGGCACAGGGCTGGGGCAGGGGCTGGAACCAAGGCTTGGGCAGGGGTGGGGCTGGGGCAGGAGCCGGGGCTGGGGCTGGGGCTGTGGCAGGGCTGGACATGGGCTGGGGGCAGGTCTGGGCTAGCGCTGGGCTGGTGCCGAGGCTGGGGCTGGGGCTGGAGGCTGGGCTGGGGGCAGGGATGGGGCTGATGCTGTGCCTGGGGCCTGGGCTAGGGCAGGGCTGGGGCTGGGCTGGGGTCGGGCTGGGGTAGGGCTGGGGCTGGGGCTGGGGCTGGGCTGGAGCTGAGCCTGGGGCTGGGGCTGGGGCAGGGCTGGGGCTGGGCTGGGACGGGGCTGGGGTCAGAGCTGGGGCTGGGGCTGGGGCTGGGGCTGGGGCTGGGCTTGGGCTGGGGATGGGGGAGGGCTGGGGCTGGGGCTGGGCCTGGTGCAGGGCTGGGGCAGGGCTGGGGGCAGGGCTAGGGCTGGGCCAGGGCTGGGAACGAGGCTGGGTTAGGGCTGGGGCCGGTGCTGGGGTCGGTGCTGGGGCTAGGGCTGGGGCAGGGGCTGGGGCTGGGGCTGGGCTGGGACCGGGCTGGGGTCAGAGCTGGGGTTGGGGCAGGGGCTGGGGCTGGGCCTGGGGCAGGGCTGGTGCTGGTCTGGGGGCAGGGCTATGGCTGGGGCTGGGCTGGGGCAGATCTGGAACTGGGGCTGGGGCTGGGGCCAAGGTTGGGGCTGGGGCTGCGGCTGGGCTGGTGCCGAGGGTGGGGCTGGGGCCGGGGCTGGGGCTGGGCTGGGGCTGGGGCTGGGCCTGGGGCAGGGGACAGAGCTGGGGCCGGGTCTGGGCTGGGCCTGGGGCAGGGCTGGGACCGAGGCTGGGGCAGGGCTGGGGTAGGGCTGGGGCCGGGGCTGGGGCCGGGGCTGGGACAGGGCTATGGCAGGACTGGGGCTGGGGATGGAGCTGGGACTGGGCTGGTGCTGGGGCTGGCCTAGGGCTGGGGCAGGGCTGGGGCTGGGGCTGGGCTGGGGCAGGGCTGGGGCTGGGCTGGTGCTGGGGTAGGGCTGGGGCTGGGGGCTGGAACCAAGGCTTGGGAAGGCCTGGGGCCAGGGCTGGGGTGGATTGGTGCCAGGGCTGCGGCAGGACTAGGCTTGAGGCTGGGCTTGGGGCTGGGGCTGTGTTGGCGCATAGCTGGGGAAGGGGCTGGAACCAAGG
>NW_027145137.1:0-27357 GCF_026170545.1 Melanerpes formicivorus | reverse complement strand
CCTTATTTTCCCCTCTTATTTCCACCCTCCCCTTTCCTCCTTATTTTCTCTCTCTTTATTTCCCCTCTGTCTTCCCCCTTTTATTCCCTACCCTTCTTTTCCCTCCTTGGTTTCCTCTCTTTCTTCCCCCCCTCCCCTTTTCTTCCTCTTCTTCCCCCCCCTCCCCTTTTCTTCCTCTTCTTCCCCCCCTCCCCTTTTCTTCCTCTTCTTCCCCCCCTCCCCTTTTCTTCCTCTTCTTCCCCCCCTCCCCTTTTCTTCCTCTTCTTCCCCCCCCTTCCTTCTCTCCCTTCTGCTTTTTCCCCTCTCCCCCTCTGCCTTCTGCTGCTTCCCCCCTCCCCTCCCTCCCTCTTCTTCCCCCCCTCCCCTCTTCCCTCTTCTTCCCCCCCTCCCCTCTTCCCTCTTCTTCCCCCCCTCCCCTCTTCCCTCTTCTTCCCCCCCCTCCCCTCTTCCCTCTTCTTCCCCCCCTCCCCTCTTCCCTCTTCTTCCCCCCCTCCCCTCTTCCCTCTTCTTCCCCCCCTCCCCTCTTCCCTCTTCTTCCCCCCCCTCCCCTCTTCCCTCTTCTTCCCCCCCCTCCCCTCTTCCCTCTTCTTCCCCCCCTCCCCTCTTCCCTCTTCTTCCCCCCCTCCCCTCTTCCCTCTTCTCCTTCCCCTCCCCTCTTCCCTCTTCCCTCTTCTCCTTCCCCTCCCCTCTTCCCTCTTCCCTCTTCCCCTCCCCTCTCCCTTCTTTTCCCCTCTTCTCCTTCCCCTCTCCCTTCTTTTCCCCTCTTCCCCTCCCCTCACCCTCCCCCCCCTTCCCCCCTTCCCCCCCTCTCTCCCCCCAGAGTGCCACAGCCGCCAGAGCCTTCTTCCAGCGCAAGGTTGACTTCCTGACCAAGCAGATGGAGAAGATCCAACCAGCCCTGCAGGAGAAGCACGCCATGAAGCAGGGTCAGAGCCCCCTCCCCACCTCCCTGGCACCCTCCCCCAGCCCCCCCCCACCCTCCCAGCCCCCCCTCACCTCACCCCCTTCTCTCTCTCCCCCCAGCTGTGGTGGAAATGATGAGCCAGAAGATCCAGCAGCTGACAGCCCTGGGAGCTGCCCAAGGAGCCACCACCAAGGCCTAGCCTTCAGCCTCAGGGCTCCTCCTCACCATCACTGGCTGGGTGGGGGGGGGAGGGGTGGGCCTTGGGGTGCAGTGTGGGCCCCCCCTTAAATCCCAGTCCTGCTTCTCCACCCACACCCCCCTCCCCTTTTTGTATGCAGCATCTCCTGGAATAAAGAGCTGTGGAGGCCAGAGGGGCTTGGGGGGGCTGGGGGGGAGGGGCTGAGGGAGGGGGGAGGGGCTCTTGATTGGGGGGGGGGCTCTGTGCCCACGTGATTTGGGGGCCCTGCTCCTCCCTCCAGCTTTGCAGGGCCTTAGTTGGCCTCCTCCCCCACCCCCCCCGTGGTGCTTTTTATCCTCACCCCTTGCAGGCTTTTTGTGTCCCCCCTGCCAGAGCCTCTTTGCCCACCCCCAACCCTCCCCCTCCCCCCCACCATGTGCCTCCCTCCAGGGCTTCTGTGCTCCCCTTCCCCCCCCCCTTTGGCACTCTGTGGCCCCACCCCGGGGTTCTCTGCTCCCTTGCAGGGTTTTTGCCCTCCCCCCACTTACCTCTCTGCCTTCCTCCCACAGTTTTTAGCCCAGGGCTGAGGCCTCTCCAGGGCTTCTCCCCTCCAGTGTGTGTCCCCCCCCCCCCCACAAGGGGCAGCCCTGGGGCTGACCCCTGAGGGAGTCCCCAAGGCCCTTGGAGGCTCTCTGTCACCTTCCCTCCTCCTGGTGTCGCCTCTCATGGTCTCTCCTTGTTCCCCTGCCCTCAGCATGGTCGTGGTGGGCCCTGGGCTGCTGTCACCTCGTCCCCAAGCCCCCCTCACCCGGCCTTGTGGCCTCCAGCTTGGTCTCACCTCCTCCCCAGGCCCTGAGCTTGCTCCAGGTGGCTGTGAGCTCCCTGGCAGTGTCCCCCTGTCCATAACCTCTGTGCCACCCCCTCCCCCTGGCCCCAGCACACTTCCTCTGCCCCTGACCTCTGTGTCACCATGACCATGAGCTCCAGCCCCATGGCCATGAGCTCCACACCACCCTAGCCCTCTGTGCCTGACCTCTACCCCCATCTGTCCACAACCTCCACCCCAAGCCCTCCCCACGTGCCTGAGCTCCATGCCACCATCCCTCCATGTCCCCATGTCCATGAGCTCCCCAGGGCCTGGAGCTGTCCCCCCATCACAGCTCCCCCTTCCCCCCACCACCACCTCCACCTTCCCATGCCCACAAACTCCACACCACCACATCTCCATCTCCATCAGCTCCATGTTCCCCCAGCCAGGAGCTCCATGTCCCTATGTCCATGAGCTCCACACCACCACACCTCTGTGTCCCCAGGTCCAAGAGGTTCATCCCCTCATGCCCAGGACCTCTACACCATCCCAGCTCCATGTCCCCACGTCCATGAGCTCCACATCATCACACCTCTGAGTCCCCAGGTCCATGAGCTTCATCTCCTCATGCCCAGGAGCTCCACACCATCCCAGCTCCATGTCCCCAGGTCCAAGAGGTTCATCCCCTCATGCCCAGGAGCTCTACACCATCCCAGCTCCATGTCCCCACATCCATGAGCTCCACACCATCACACCTTCATGTCCCTGTGTCCAGGAGCTTCATGTCCTCATGTCCTTGTGTCCATGAGCTCCACACCACCACACCTCTGTGTCCCCAGGTCCATGAGCTTCATCTCATGCCCAGGAGCTCTACACCATCCCAGCTCCATGTCCTCACGTCCATGAGCTCCATGTCCCCACATCCAGGAGCTCCACACCCTCACATCTCCATGTCCAGGAGCTCTGTGTCCCCAGGTCCGTGAGCTCCACCCCCTTCACATCTCCATCTCCAGGTCTCCACGTTCCCTCATCTGTGAGCTCCACATCCCCATGTCCCCGAGCTCCGTGCCAGCTCTCCCCTGCCGCCCCCGAGCTCCGCTCCGCCGCCGCCGCCGCCGCCGCCTCCCCACGCCCTCAGGCCCGCCCCCTCCCGCCCTCAGCGGGCAAACAGCGGCTTGTGGACGCGCTTGTGGCGGTTGAGGGTGGCGCTGCGGGCGAAGCTCTCCCCGCACTCCACGCAGATGAAGGGCTCCTGGCCGTGCTGCTGCGCTCGGTGCCGCTCCAGCTCCGCCCCGTCCCGGCAGCTCTGGCCGCAGTCGGGGCAGGCCGGGGGGAGGGTGGGGGGCTGCTGCCCGCGGGCGGCGTGGACCCTTTGGTGTTTCTGCAGGTGGGTGCTCTGGGCGAAGCCGCGGCCGCACTGGGGGCAGCGGTAGGGGCGGGCGGCCGAGTGGGTGCGCTGGTGCTTGATGAGGTTCTTGCTCTGCGTGAAGCTCTTGCCGCACTGCCCGCAGCTGTAGGGCTTCTCGCCGGTGTGGATGCGCTGGTGCTGGATGAGGTTGGAGCTCCAGCTGAAGCTCTTGCCGCAGTGGCCGCAGCTGTAGGGCTTCTCGCCGGTGTGGGTGCGGCGGTGCTGCACCAGGTGGGAGTTCTGGCTGAAGCTCTTCCCGCACTCGCCGCAGGTGCTGGGCCGCTCACCGGTGTGGGTGCGCTGGTGCCGCAGCAGCTTGGACCAGTGGCTGAAGCTCTTGCCGCACTCGTTGCAGATGAAGGGGCCGCTGGCGACCCCCCGCCCCGGGGACCACCTCCTCCTCCTCCTCCTCCCCTCCCCCCCACCGCCCCGAGGCTTTCTCCTTCTTCTTCGTCTTCCACCACAAAAGCCACGGCGGAGGTGGCAGCAGCTCCTCCCCCAGCGCCGGAGCTGGCCGGGGACCCTCCCCCGCCCCCCCCGTTTCTTGGGTCTGGGGGCAGGGGGGCTGTGGGGGATCACGGTCTGGATGATGTCGTGGGGCAGGACCTCCTCACAGTCGCTCACGATGCCGATGCCGTCATCAGCTGAGGGGGAGGGGCAGGAGGACGATCAGGAGGGGGTAGGAAACCACCCCCCCACCCCCATGTGGGGCCAAGAACCTCCCCCCATGGGCACAAACCCCCTCCCATGAGGACTGACCCCCCCCTGTGGGGACATCCCCCCACCCCCATGGGGACTAAACCCCCTCCCATGAGGACACCCCCAGCTTCCCATGGGGACAGAGTCCCCCCCCCCCAGGAGTATTCTTCCTCCTATGGGGACAAGAGCCCCCCTCCCCCATGGGGACAGAAGCCCCCCCCATGAAGGCAGCCCCCCCCTCCAATGGAGACACAACCACCCCCCCCATTGGGGACAAGGAGCCCCCCCCATTGGGGACAAGAACCCCCCCCCCCCCATTGCCTCAAGGGGCCAGAGCCTCCTCCATGGGGACAAGAACCCCCCCCGAGGACAAGACCCCCACCCTGGGGACAAACCCCCTCCCATAGGGACTGAACCCCCACTGCAGGGACAGCCCCCCCGGGGTGGGGAGCAGAACCCCCCCTATGGGGACAAGAATCCCCCCCTGGGGGGACAAGAACCACCCCCTGCTATGGGGGGCAAGACCCCCCCCCCCCCATTATGAGACACTCCCCCCCCCCCCCCCCAGGGGTGCAAGCCCTCCTCCAGGGGGTCAGAACCCACTCCACACAGGGACAAACCTTCCCCCCATGGAGACAACTTCCCTTTCCCCACGGGGACAAGCAGCCCCCCCCCCGTGATGACAGCCTGCCCCCCAGCCCCCAGCCTTGGTTCCAGCCCCCCCACCCTCGGGCCGGGGTCCCCCCCCCCCTCACCGATGTAGACTCTCCGCACCAGGTCCTCCTCATCGGAGTCCTGCAGCTCCACCACGCAGGGCTCCTCCTGCTCCATGCGGGCAGCTGCGGGGCGCTGCCGCTAGAGGGCAGCAAGGAGCACTCAGCCCCCAACCCCCGCGAGCCACGGGGCCCAAAACCACAGACACCCCAAAAGCATAAACACCCCCCAAACATAGACACCCCCCCCACGTAAAGACACCCCCAAAACCACAGACCCCCCCAAAACCAGAGACCCCCCCCAAACATAGCCCCCAAACCACAAACACCCCCAGACACCCCCAAATATAGACACCCCCAAATATAGACACCCCCAAACCATGGACACCCCCAAACACAGACACCCCCAAACCACAGACACCCTCAAGCAAGACACCCCCAAATATAGACACCCCCAAACACAGACACCCCATAACCACAGACCCCCAAACACAGACACCCCCAAACATAGACACCCCCAAACACAGACACCCCATAACCACAGACACCCCCAAACACAGACACCCCCAAACCATAGACATCCCCAAGCCATAGACACCCCCAAACAAAGACATCCCATAACCAGCGACACCCCCAAATACAGACACCCTCAAACATAGACACCCTCAAATATAGACACCCCCAAACCATGGACACCCCCAAATACAGACAACTCCAAACACAGACACCCCCAAACATAGCCCCCAAACATAGCCCCCAAACACAGACACCCCCAAGCCATAGACACCCCCCAAACCATGGACACCCCATAACCTCAGGCACCCCCAAACACAGACACCCCCAAACATAGCCCCCAAACACAGACACCCTGAAACACAGACACCCCCAAGCCATAGACACCCCCAAACCATGGACACCCCATAACCTCAGGCACCCCCAAACACAGACACCCCCAAACATAGCCCCCAAACACAGACACCCTGAAACACAGACACCCCCAAGTCATAGACACCCCCAAACCATAGACACCCCCAAGCCATGGACACCCCCAAACAAAGACACCCCCAAACAGACACCCCCAAATACAGACACCCCCAAACACAGACCCCCCAAAACCAGAGACTCTCCCCCCAAAAAATCAGACACCCCCCAAAACCAGAGAGCCCCCCCAAACATAGCCCCCAAACCACAGACACCACAGACACCCCCAAACACAGACACCCCCAAACATAGACACCCCCAAGCACAGACACCCCCAAACCATAGACATCCCCAAACCACAGACACCCCCAAACATAGACACTCCCAAGCCATAGACACCCCCAAATATAGACACCCCCAAATATAGACACGCCCAAACCATAGACACCAGCAAACACAGACACCCCCAAATATAGATACCCCCATAGACACCCCAAAACCACAGGCACCCCCAAACACAGGCACCCCCAAGCCATAGACACCCCCAAACATAGACACCCCCAAACAGACACCCCCAAATATAGGCACCCCCAAACACAGACACCCCCCACAGACACCCCCAAACACAGACACCCCTAAACCACAGACACCCCATAACCACAGACACCCCTAAACATAGACACCCCCAAATATAGACACCCCCCAAACACAGACACCCCCAAACACACCCTCAAACATAGACCCCCCCCATAGACCCCCCCTGACCACAGACACCCCCAAACCATGGACACCACCAAATACAGACAACTCTAAATACAGACACCCCCAAGCCATAGACACCCCCAAACCATGGACACCCCCAAACACAGGCACCCCCAAGCCATAGACACCCCCAAACATAGACACCCCCAAACACACCCTCAAACATAGACCCCCCAATAGACCCCCCCAAACCACAGACCCCCAAACCAGACCCCCCAAAACCAGGCCCCCCCAAAAGCAGACCCCCCCCAAACCCACAGACACCCCCAAACCAGACCCCCCCAAAGCAGCCCCCCCAAAACCAGCCCCCCAAACCAACCTCCCCAAAATCAAACCCCCAAACCAGAACCCCCAAACCAGACCCCAAATGAGCCCCCCCAAATCAGACCCCCCAAAACCAGCCCCCCAAACCAGACACCCCAAAACCAGCCCCCAAACCAGACCCCCCAAACCAGATCCCAAATGAGCCCCCCCAAAGCAGACACCCCCCAAAAGCAACCCCCCCACACCAGCACCCCCAAACCAACCCCCCCAAACCCAACCCCCCCAAACCAGAACCCCCAAACCAGCCCCCCTCAGACCAGCCCCCCAAAACCAGCCCCCCAAAACCAGCCCCCCAAAACCAGCCCCCCCAAACCAGAACCCCCAGAACAGACCCCCCCCAAACCAGACCCCCCAAAACCAGACACCCAAATCAGACCCCCCAGACCAGCCCCCCAAAACCAGTCCCCCCAAACTCCCCCAAAACAGAATCCCCCAAACCAACTCCCCCAAACCAGCCCCCCCCAAAGCAGACCCCAAATGAGCCCCCCAAAGCTGACACCCCCCAAAACCAGACCCCCCAAAGCAGCCCCCCAAACCAACCCCCCCCAAACCAGACACCCCAATCCAGCCCCCCCAAATCAGACCCCCAGACCAGCCCCCCCAAAACCAACCCCCCCAAACCAACCCCCCAAAACCAGCCCCCCCAAACCAGAACCCCCAGAACAGACCACCCAAACCAACCCCCCAAAACAGAACCCTCAAACCAGACCCCCCCAGACCAGCCCCCCCAAACCAGCCCCTCAAACCAACCCCCCCAAACCAGACACCCCCAAAGCAGACCCCCAAACCAGAACCCCCAGAACAGACCCCCCCCAAACCAGACCACCCAAACCAACCCCCCCAAACCCAGAACCCCAAACCAGAACCCCCAGACCAGCCCCCCAAAACCAACCCCCCCCAAACCAGAACCCCCAGACCTCCCCAGACCAACCCCCCCAAAACCAGACCCCCCCAAACCAGACCCCAAATGAGCCCCCCCAAAGCAGACACCCCCCAAAACCAGACCCCCCAAAACCAGCCCCCCCAAACCAGCCCCCCAAACCAACCACCCCAAACCAGACCCCCCAAAACAGAACCCCAAAACCAGCCCCCCCAAACCAGACACCCCCAAAACAGACCCCCCCAAACCAATCCCCCCAAAACCAGACCCCCCAAAACCAACTCTCCAAACCCAACCCCCCCAAACCAGACCCCCAAATGAGCCCCCCCAAATCAGACCCCCCCAAACCAGACTCCCCCAAACCAGCCCCTCCAAACCCAACCCCTCCAAACCAGACCCCAAATGAGCCCCCCCAAATCAGACCCCCCCAATCAGCCCCCCCAAACCAACCCCCAAAACCAGCCACCCCCAAACCAACCCCCCCAAACCAACCCCCCCAAACCAGACCCCAAATGAGCCCCCCCCAAATCAGACCCCCCAATCAGCCCCCCCAAACCAACCCCCTAAAACCAGCCCCCCAAACATACCCCCCCAAACCAGACCCCCCCCAAACCAGACCCCAAATGAGCCCCCCCAAATCAGACCCCCCAAAACCAGCCCTCCCCAAACCAGCCCCCCCAAACCAGCCCCCCCAAATCAGCCCCCCAAACCAGACCCCCCCAAATCAGACCCCCCAAAACCAGCCCCCCCAAACCAACCCCCCCAAACCAGCCCCCCCAAATCAGCCCCCCAAACCAGACCCCCCCAAACCAGACCCCCCCAAAACCAGATCCCAAATGAGCCCCCCAGACACCCCCCAAAAGCAACCCCCCCACACCAGCCCCCCCAAACCCAACCCCCCCAAAACAGAACCCCCAAACCAGACCCCCCAAACTCCCCCAAAACAGAACCCCCAGAACAGACCCCCCCAAACCAGACCCCAAATGAGCCCCCCAAAGCAGACACCTCCCAAAACCAACCCCCCCCACCAGACCCCCAAATGAGCCCCCCCCAAAACCAGCCCCCCAAACCAGCCCCTCCAAAACTCAGACCCTGCCCCCAAACCCAGAGCCCCCCCAAAACATAGAACCACCCCCCCAAAATTACCCCCCCCTCACTGCACCCTCAAACTAAGCCCCCCCCTTGTGCACCCCCAAATCCCTCTCTGCCCCCCCCATTCCTTAGCCCCGCCCCCCCCCGTACCTGCCCCCCCCCTCCCCCCCCCCCCGGGGGTCTCGGGGGTCCCCCTGCTGCTGCTCTGCACTCGATGCCCCCCCAAGATCTTGGGGGAGGGGGAGCCCACAAAATGCTTTGGGGGGGGGAGGGGGGGGAGGGGGTTAGGGTCACTTGCCCCCCCCCCCCGGGATCTGCACGGGGGGGGGTGAGGGTGGGGGGGGCTGCAAACTGCCCCCCAGCCCCCCCCCCAAAAGTGCCTCTGCCAATATCTGGGGGTGCCAGGAGACCCCCCCCTAAAAGCACTCAGTGGCCCCCCCCCAGCTGCCCTGTGCCCCCCCCCAGGCTGCCCAGTGCCCCCCCCCGCCACCCAGCCCCCCCACCCCCACCGCAACTCTGCCCCCCCCCCAGCCCTTGGGGCCCTGCTCAGAGTTGGGTTGGCTTTTATGGGGGGGGGCAAATGTCAGCCCCCGCCCCCCACCCCCCCCCCCCCGGGGCCGCCCCCCTCCCCCCGGATCCTTTCCCCTTCAACTAAGCAGCGCCCCCCCCCCCCCAAAAAAAAACCTACGGGGGGGGGAGGGGGCACAAAAAGAGGGGCGCGAGCCGCTTCCCGCCCTATATTTTTGGGGGGGGGGGGGGAGGCAGGCGGAACCCCCTCCCCACATTTACGACCCCCCCCCCGCGGCACATTTGGGGGGGGGGGGGGGGGAAGGAGTCTCGCAGCATCAGCCCGGAGCTGGGGGGGGGGGGGAAGGGAATAGACGTTCGAAGCGCCCCCCCCCGCCCCCCCCCCCATCAAATCCTCTCTCCCTGCCTCAGTTTCCTCCCCTCCCCCCCCCCCATTTATCGTGTTTTTTTGGGGGGGGGGGTCGCAGCGCCGTGGCCGCGAAACACAAAGGAACCCCAAAAGGCTCCGAGCCCCCCTCCCCAAATCATCGCCATCATCACCCCCCGGTTCGCGGAGGGGGGGGGACACACAGGAGACCCCCTTCGTCGCCTCGAGGAGGTGAGGGGGGGTCCCCACTTTCATCCAGAGGCTCATCCATCAGCGCCCCCCCCCCCATTTCGCCTCCCTCTCTTCCTCCTCCTCCTCCTCCTCCCCTCCCCCCCCTTCCTTTCTCCCCACTCACCGCTCGCTGGGGGCTGGATGCTGGCTGGGGGGGGAGGGGGGGCGGAGGATTTGGGGGGTGGGTAGGGGGGGAAACGGGGGGATGGAGGAAGGGGGAGGTGGGATGATTTTAAAGGAGGGGGGTTCGGGCCGGGGGTTTGGGGGCTGAGGGGGGTTTGGGGGGGGGGGGTGTGTGTTGTTTTGAGGGGGGCTGCGGGAGGGTTGGTGCCCGGGGGGGGGAGGGACAGGAAGGTCCCAGGCTCAGCCCAGTCCCCGCCGGATGCTGGGGGAAGTGGGAAGTGGGAGGTGGGAATGGTGGCAACACCCCCCCCCGGCTCCAGATCCACCCCCCCACCCCCCCAACCCCTAAAACCCACCCCTCCAAATCCTAACGCTCCCCCCCCCCGCCGCCAAAAGCCAAGCGGAAAATAAACCGCGGGGGGGGGAAGGAGAAGGAGAGGGAAAGGGGGGGGGGGGGGGGGGGAAGGGCTCAGCCCCTTCCTGGCTTCGTTTTGTTCCTGCCGGGAGAAATTCCCAGGCCGAGGAACTGCGGAGGGGGAATTTGGGCGGGGGGAGGGGGGAAGGTACAGTCGGGACTCCCCTCCCGCCCCCCAAAAGAAAACATCCCCCCCCCCATCCCCCCCCCCGCCTCCCGCCAAGCCTTGCTTTGTGTAACGGCTCCGGTGCCAGCCCCGCGGGTTCCACCCCCCCCCGCGGCTAAAGGCTTGGGAATTATGCAACAGCCGCGCTGGGAACGCGTTCAGATCAGCCCAGTCCAGCCCAGTCCAGCCCAGTTCAGCCCAGTCCAGCCCAGTTCAGCCCAGCTCAGCCCCCAGGCTATGGTTTTTGGGGTGCTCCAGGGGATCTCTTCCATTAACCCCCCCAAAGTAGCTGGGAATTATGCAAGAGCTGCCCTGGGAATGCTCCCAGCCCAGTCCAGCCCAGTTCAGCCCAGTCCAGCCCAGTCCAGCCCAGTTCAGCCCAGCTCAACCCGGTTCAGCCCGGTTAAGCCCCCAGGCTATGAGTTTTGGGGTGCTCCAGGAGATCTTTTCCTTTAACCCCCCCAAAGTGGATGGGAATTATGCAAGAGCTGCACTGGGAATGCTCCCAGCCCAGTCCAGTCCACTCCAGCCTGGTTCATCACAGTCCAGCCCAGTCCAGCCCAGCCCAGCTCAGCCCCCAGGCTATGGGTTTTGGGGTGCTCCAGGGGATCTCTTCCTTTAACACCCCCAAAGTGGATGGGAATTATACAAGAGCTGCCCTGGGGATGATCCCAGTCCAGCCCAGTTCAGCCCAGTCTAGTTTAGTTCAGCCCAGTCCAGCCCAGTCCAGCCCAGCCCAGTCCAGCCCCCAGGCTATGGGTTTTGGGGTGCTCCAGGGGATATCTTCCTTTAACCCCCCCCCAAAGCAGCTGGGAATTATGCAAGAGCTGCACTGGGAATGCTCCCAGCTCAGTCCAGTCCAGTTCATCCCAGTCCAGCCCAGTCCAGCCTGGTTCATCCCAGTCTAGCCCAGTCCAGCCCAGTTCAGCCCCCAGGCTATGGGTTTTGGGGTGCTCCAGGGGATCTCTTCCTTTAACCCCCCCAAAGTAGCTGGGAATTATGCAAGAGCTGCCCTGGGGATGATCCCAGTCCAGTCCAGCCCAGTTCAACCCAGTTCAGCCTAGTTCAGCCTAGTTCAGCCCAGTTCATCCCAGTCTAGCCTAGTCCAGCTCAGTCCAGCCCAGTTCAGCCCAGTTCAGCCCAGTTCAGCCCCAGGCTATGGGTTTTGGGGTGCTCCAGGGGATCTCTTCCATTAACCCCTCGCAAAGCAGATGGGAATTATGCAAGAGCTGCCCTGGGAATGCTCCCAGCCCAGTCCAGCCCAGTCCAGCCCAGTCTAGCCCAGTCCAGCCCAGTTCAGCCCAGCTCAACCCGGTTCAGCCCGGTTCAGCCCCCAGGCTATGAGTTTTGGGGTGCTCCAGGGGTTCTCTTCCTTTAACACCCCCCAAAGCAGCTGGGAATTATGCAAGAGCTGCCCTGGGAATGATCCCAGCCCAGTCCAGCCCAGTTCAGCCCAGTCTAGTTTAGTTCAGCCCAGTCCAGCCCAGTCCAGCCCGGTTCAGCCTCCAGGCTATGGGTTTTGGGGTGCTCCAGGGGATATCTTCCTTTAACCCCCCCCCAAAGCAGCTGGGAATTATGCAAGAGTTGCCCTGGGAATGATCCCAGTCCAGTCCAGTCCAGCCCAGTTCATACCAGTCCAGCCCAGTCCAGCCCAGTTCAGCCCCCAGGCTATGGGTTTTGGGGTGCTCCAGGGGATCTCTTCCTTTAACACCCCCAAAGTGGATGGGAATTATGCAAGAGCTGCACTGGGGATGGTCCCAGTCCAGTCCAGCCCAGTTCAGCCCAGTTCAGCCCAGTCCAGCCCAGTTCAGCCCAGCCCGGTTCAGCCCGCAGGCTATGGGTTTTGGGGTGCTCCAGGGGTTCTCTTCCTTTAACCCCCCAAAGCAGCTGGGAATTATGCAAGAGCTGCACTGGGAAAGCTCCCAGTCCAGTCCAGCCCAGTTCAGCCCAGTCCAGCCCAGTCTAGCCTAGTTCAGCCCAGTCCAGCTTGGTTCAGCCCAGTTCAGCCCAGTCCAGCCCCCAGGCTATGGGTTTTGGGGTGCTCCAGGGGTTCTCTTCCTTTAACCCCCCAAAGCAGCTGGGAATTATGCAAGAGCTGCACTGCGAATGCTCCCAGCCCAGTCCAGCCCAGTTCATCCCAGTCTAGCCTAGTTCAGCCCAGTGCAGCCCAGTTCAGCCCAGTTCAGCCCAGTTCAGCCCAGTCTAGTTTAGTCCAGCCCAGTCCAGCCCAGCCCAGCCCGGTTCAGCCCCCAGGCTATGAGTTTTGGGGTGCTCCAGGTGATCTCTTCCTTTAACCCCCCCAAAGCAGCTGGGAATTATGCAAGAGCTGCACTGGGAATGCTCCCAGTCCAGTCCAGCCCAGCTCGGCCCAGTTCATCCCAGTTCAACCCAGTCCAGACTGGTTCATCCCAGTCTAGCCTAGTTCAGCCCAGTTCAGCCCCCAGGCCATGGATTTTGGGGTGCTCCAGGGGATCTCTTCCTTTAACCCCCCCAAAGCAGCTGGGAATTATGCAAGAGCTGCACTGGGAATGCTCCCAGCCCAGTCCAGTCCAGTTCAGCCCCAGGCTATGGGTTTTGGGGTGCTCCAGGGGATCTCTTCCTTCAACCCCCCCAAAGTGGATGGGAATTATGCAAGAGCTGCCCTGGGGATGATCCCAGCCCAGTTCAGCCCAGTCCAGCCCAGTTCATCCCAGTCTAGCCTAGTTCAGCCCAGTTCAGCCCAGTCCAGCCCCCAGGCTATGGGTTTTGGGGTGTTCCAGGGGTTCTCTTCCTTTAACCCCCCCCAAAGCAGCTGGGAATTATGCAAGAGCTGCCCTGGGAATGCTCCCAGCCCAGTCCAGCCCAGTCCAGCCCAGATCATCCCAGTTCATCCCAGTTCAGCCCAGTCTAGTTTAGTCCAGCCCAGTCCAGCCCAGTTCAGCCCCAGGCTATGAGTTTTGGGGTGCTCCAGGGGATCTCTTCCATTAACACCCCCAAAGTAGCTGGGAATTATACAATAGCTGCACTGGGAATGCTCCCAGCCCAGTCCAGCCCAGTTCAGCCCAGTCTAGCCTAGTTCAGCCCAGTCCAGCTTGGTTCAGCCCAGTTCAGCCCAGTCCAGCCTCCAGGCTATGGGTTTTGGGGTGCTGCAGGGGATTTCTTCCATTAACACCCCCAAAGTAGCTGGGAATTATGCAAGAGCTGCACTGGGAATGCTCCCAGCCCAGTCCAGCCCAGTTCAGCCCAGTTCAGCCCAGTCTAGCCCAGTCCAGCCCGCAGGCTATGGGTTTTGGGGTGTTCCAGGGGTTCTCTTCCTTTAACCCCCCCAAAGCAGCTGGGAATTATGCAAGAGATGCACTGGGAATGATCCCAGCCCAGTCCAGTCCAGTCCAGCCCAGTTCAGGCCAGTCCAGCCTGGTTCATCCCAGTCCAGCCCAGTTCAGCCCAGCTCAGCCCAGTTCAGCCCCCAGGCTAAGGGTTTTGGCGTGCTCCAGGGGTTCTCTTCCTTTAACCCCCCCAAAGCAGCTGGGAATTATGCAAGAGATGCACTGGGGATGATCCCAGCCCAGTCCACCCCAGTTCAGCCCAGTTCAGCCCAGTTCAGCCCAGTCTAGTTTGGTTCAGCCCAGTCCAGCCCAGTTCAGCCCAGTTCAGCCCCCAGGCTATGAGTTTTGGGGTGCTCCAGGGGATCTCTTCCTTTAACCCCCCCAAAGTAGCTGGGAATTATGCAAGAGCTGCCCTGGGAATGCTCCCAGCCCAGTCCAGCCCAGTTCAGCCCAGTCCAGCCCAGTCCAGCCCAGCTCAGCCCAGTTCAGCCCAGTCCAGCCCCCAGGCTATGAGTTTTGGGGTGCTCCAGAGGTTCTCTTCCTTTAACCCCCCAAAGCAGCTTGGAATTATGCAAGAGCTGCACTGGGAATGCTCCCAGCCCAGTTCATGCCAGTCTAGCCTAGCTCAGCCCAGTCCAGCCCAGTCCAGCCCAGCTCAGCCCCCAGGCTATGGGTTTTGGGGTGCTCCAGGGGATCTCTTCCTTTAACCCCCCCAAAGTAGCTGGGAATTATGCAAGAGCTGCACTGGGAATGATCCCAGCCCAGTTCAGCCCAGTCCAGCCCAGTCCAGCCCAGTCCAGCCTGGTTCATCCCAGTCCAGCCCAGTTCAGCCCAGCTCAGCCCAGTTCAGCCCCCAGGCTAAGGGTTTTGGGGTGCTCCAGGGGATCTCTTCCATTAACCCCCCCAAAGTAGCTGGGAATTATGCAAGAGCTGCACTTGGAATGATCCCAGCCCAGTCCAGCCCAGTCCAGCCCAGTTCATCCCAGTCCAGTCCAGTTCATCCCAGTCCAGCCTGGTTCAGCCCAGTCCAGCCCAGTTCAGCCCAGTCCAGCCCAGTCCAGCCCAGCTCAGCCGAGTTCAGCCCCCAGGCCATGGGTTTTGGGGTGCTCCAGGGGATCTCTTCCTTTAACCCCCCCAAAGCAGCTGGGAATTATGCAAGAGCTGCCCTGGGAATGATCCCAGCCCGGTCCAGCCCAGTTCAGCCCAGTTCAGCCCAGTTCAGCCCCCAGGCTATGGGTTTTGGGGTGCTCCAGCGGATTTTTTCCATTAACACCCCCAAAGTAGCTGGGAAATATGCAAGAGCTGCACTGGGAATGCTCCCAGTCCAGTCCAGCCCAGTTCAGCCCAGTCTAGCCCAGTGCAGCCCAGTCCAGCCCAGTCCAGCCCCCAGGCTATGGGTTTTGGGGTGCTCCAGGGGTTCCCTTCCTTTAACCCCCCCAAAGCATCTGGGAATTATGCAAGAGCTGCACTGGGATTGCTCCCAGTCCAGTCCAGCCCAGTCCAGCCCAGTCCAGCCCAGTCTAGCCTAGTTCAGCCCAGTCCAGCTTGGTTCAGCCCAGTTCAGCCCAGTCCAGCCTCCAGGCTATGGGTTTTGGGGTGCTGCAGGGGATTTCTTCCATTAACCCCCCCAAAGTAGCTGGGAATTATGCAAGAGCTGCACTGGGAATGCTCCCAGCCCAGTCCAGCCCAGTTCAGCCCAGTTCAGCCCAGTCTAGCCCAGTCCAGCCCCCAGGCTATGGGTTTTGGGGTGTTCCAGGTGTTCTCTTCCTTTAACCCCCCCAAAGCAGCTGGGAATTATGCAAGAGCTGCCCTGGGAATGATCCCAGCCCAGTCCAGTCCAGTCCAGCCCAGTTCAGGCCAGTTCAGACCCAGGCTATGGGTTTTGGGGTGCTCCAGGGGATCTCTTCCTTTTACCCCCCCAAATATGCTGGGAATTATGCAAGAGCTGCCCTGGGGATGATCCCAGTCCAGTCCAGTCCAGTTCATCCCAGTCTAGCCCAGTTCAGCCCAGTTCAGCCCCCAGGCTGTGGGTTTTGGGGTGCTCCAGGTGATCTCCTCCTCTCTGTGTTCCTTCCAGCAGAAGGGTTGGGAATTAAGCAACAGCCACCCTAGGAATGCTCCCAATCCATCCCAGTTCATCCCAGTCTAGCCCAGTTCAGCCCAGTCCAGCCTAGTTCAGCCCAGTTCAGCCCCCAGGCCATGGATTTTGGGGTGCTCCAGGGGATCTCTTCCTTTAACCCCCCCCAGAGCAGCTGGGAATTATGCAAGAGCTGCACTGGGAATGCTCCCAGCCCAGTCCAGCCCAGTCCAGCCCAGTCCAGTCCAGTTCAGCCCCAGGCTATGGGTTTTGGGGTGCTCCAGGGGATCTCTTCCTTTAACCCCCCCAAAGTGGATGGGAATTATGCAAGAGCTGCCCTGGGGATGATCCCAGTCCAGTCCAGCCCAGTCCAGCCCAGTCCAGCCCAGTTCAGCCCAGTTCAGCCCAGTCCAGCCCCAGGCTATGGGTTTTGGGGTGCTCCAGGGGATCTCTTCCATTAACCCCCCTAAAGCAGCTGGGAATTATGCAAGAGCTGCACTGGGAATGCTCCCAGCCCAGTCCAGCCCAGTCTAGCCTAGTACAGCCCAGTCCAGACCAGTTCAGCCCCAGGCTATGGGTTTTGGGGTGCTCCAGGGGATCTCCTCCTGTACTTCCCCCCCTGGAGGGGGATGTGGGTGCAATGGGGGGGGGAGTGGGCATTGCCCCAGGGAGGGTTGTGGACCTGGGGGGGATGTACTGGTGTTGGGGGGGGTTGGGGGTGGCTACTGGTGTGGTGGTGCCAGTGTGGGTGCCCCCCTTCCCCCACCCCCCAACCCCTCAGGAGCTGCCCAGTGCCCCCCAGGAGCTGCCCTGTGCCCCCTTCCCCTGCCCCAGGTTGCCAAGCAGCCCTCCACAGTTGCCCAAGTTCATGCCCAACGCTTCCCAGTACACACCCCAGAGCTTCCCAGTGCCCCCCCTGCATTGCCCAGTCCCCCCAAAACTGCCCAGTGCCCTCCCAGAGCTGCCCAGTGTCATTCCCCCCCCCCCCAAATGTGGGTGGCACTGGTGTGGGTGGCACTGGTGTGGGTGGCACCAGTGGGGTGACGTGGGAGCCACAGGTGGCACAAGGCTGGGTGCTGCTTGGGGACCTTTATTGATGCCTCCAGCAGAGCTGTGCCCCCTTGCTGGGGCTGCACCCCAAAGGCCACCCCCTGCTGCTGTCCCCACCCCCAGGGTCCCTGCCCCCATCCCAGTGCCCATCCTGGTGTCACCAACTCCATTCCAGCATCACTGTCCCCATCCTGGTGTCCCTGTGCCACCGGCCCGGGCCCCATCCTGGCATCTCCATGTCCAACCCAGCCTCAATGTCCTCATCCTGGGGTCCCCATCCTGAGGTCCTGGTCCCCATCCTGGTCCCTCCATCCCCATCCTACTGTCCCCATCCTGGTTTCTCCATCCCCATTCCAACCTCTCCATCCCAGTCTCTCTATTCCCATCCCAACATCCCCATCCCAGTGTCCCCATCCTGGTCTCTCCATCCCCATCCCATCATCTCCATTCCCATATCCCAAGAGTCTCTCCATCCCCATCCCAACATCCCCATCCTGGTCTCTCCATCCCCATCCCACTGTCCCCATCCTGGACTCTCCACCCCACTCCCAGCATCCCCATCCTGGTTTCTCCATCCCCATTCCAACCTCTCCATCCCAGTCTCTCTATCCCCATCCCAACATCCCCATCCATGTCCCCATCCTGCTCTCTCCATCCCCATCCTGCTCTGTCCATCCCCATCCCAGTGTCCCCATCCTGGTCTCTCCATCCCCATCCCACTATCCCCATCCCAGCCTTTGCATTCCCATCCCATCATCTTCATTCCCATATCCCAAGAGTCTCTCCTTCCTCATCCCACTGTCCCCTTCCAGGTCTCTCCACCCCCCTTCCAGCATCCCCATCCTGGTTTCTCCATCCCCATTCCAACCTCTCCATCCCAGTCTCTCTATCCCCATCCCAACATCCCCATCCATGTCCCCATCCTGCTCTCTCCATCCCCATCCCAACATCCCCATCCTAGCATTTCCATTCCCATCCCATCATCTCCATTCCCATATCCCAAAAGTCTCTCCATCCCCATCTCACTATCCCCATCCTGGTCTCTCCATCCCCATCCTGGTCTCTCCATGCCCATCCCATCATCTCCATCCCCATCCCACCATCCCCATCCTGGTCTCTCCATCCCAGTCTCTCTATCCTCATCCCAACATCCCCATCCCATTGTCCCCATCCTGGTCTCTCTATCCCATTCCTGGTCTCTCCATGCCCATTCCAATATCCCCATCCTGGTCTCTCCATCCCCATCCCAGTGTCCCCATCCTGGTTTCTCCATCCCCATTCCAACCTCTCCATCCCAGTCTCTCTATCCCCATCCCAACATCCCCATCCATGTCCCCATCCTGCTCTCTCCATCCCCATCCTGCTCTCTCCATCCCCATCCCAACATCCCCATCCCAGCATTTCCATTCCCATCCCATCATCTCCATTCCCACATCCCAAGAGTCTCTCCACCCCCATCCCACTATCCCCATCCTGGTCTCTCCACCCCCATCCCACTGTCCCCATCCTGGTCTCTCCACCCCCCCTTCCAGCATCCCCATCCTGGTTTCTCCATCCCCATTCCAACTCTCCATCCCAGTCTCTCTATCCCCATCCCAACATCCCCATCCCAATATCCCCATCCTGATCTCTCCATCCCCATCCCGGTCTCTCCATGCCCATCCCATCATCTCCATCCCCATCCCACCATCCCCATCCCGGTCTCTCCATCCCTACCCCATCCCACCCTCATCCTCCCCCCGGCCCCGGCCCCCGGCCCCGGCCCCGGCCCCGCTCCCCGCTCAGCCCTCTGCGTGCAGCTTCTGGTGGCGCCGCAGCTGCGCCTTGAGGCGGAAGCCGTGGCCGCAGCGGGGGGCAGGCGTGCGGCGCCCCCTGGCGGCCGTGCGTGCGGCGGTGGCGGCGCAGGTTGGAGCTGACGCTGAAGCGCCGCCCGCAGTCGGCGCAGCCGTAGGGCCGCTCGCCGGTGTGGGGTCCGCTGGTGCTGGACGAGCGCCGAGCTCTCGCTGAAGCGCTTCCCGCAGTGGGCGCAGCCGTAGGGCTTCTCGCCGGTGTGGATCCGCCGGTGGGTGGCCAGGTTGGAGCTCTGGCTGAAGGCTTTGCCGCAGGCGGCGCAGCGGTAGGGCCGCTCGCCCGTGTGGGTGGTCCGGTGCCGAGCCAGGTCCGAGCTGCGGCTGAAGCCCTTCCCGCACTCGCCGCAGATCGTGGGGCGCGGGCGGCCCCCGCCGCGCAGCCCCAGCAGCTCCTTCAGCCCCGCGGGGCCCCCCCGGGGCGCCGCCGCTTTGCGGGGGGACCTGGCCGGCAGGCGGCCGGAGGAGGGCGGCGGTGGGAGGGGGTGGGCTGCGGGCAGAGATGGGCACCGGGTGGCATGGCGTGCCGAGGGGGGGGCGCTGGGGTGGGTGGCACCGAGGGGCATGGGGACAGATGGCATTGGGGACATGGGGATGGGTGGCACTGAGGGCATGGGGACAGGTGGCAGTGGGGACGTGGGGATGGGTGGCATGGGCTGGGTGGCATTGGGGGTAAAGGGATGGGTGGCACCAGTGGCATGGGGACAGGTGGCATTTGGGACATGGGGATGGGTGGCACCAGTGGAATGGGGACAGGTGGCAGTGGGGACATGGAGATGGGTGGCACTGAGGGCATGGGGACAGGTGGCAGCGGGGACATGGGGATGGGTGGCACCAGTGGCATGGGGACAGGTGGCACCAGGGATGTGGGGCTGGGTGGCATGGGCTGGGTGGCATTGGGGGTATAGGGATGGGTAGCACCAAGGGCATGGGGACAGGTGGCAGTGGGGACGTGGGGATGGGTGGCACTGAGGGCATGGGGACAGGTGGCACTGGGGACGTGGGGATGGGTGGCACTGAGGGCATGGGGACAGGTGGCAGCGGGGACGTGGGGATGGGTGGCATGGGCTGGGTGGCATTGGGGGGTAAAGGGATGGGTGGCACCAGTGGCATGGGGACAGGTGGCATTTGGGACATGGGGATGGGTGGCACCAGTGGCATGGGGACAGGTGGCAGTGGGGACATGGAGATGGGTGGCACTGAGGGCATGGGGATAGGTGGCAGCGGGGACGTGGGGCTGGGTGGCATGGGCTGGGTGGCATTGGGGGTATAGGGATGGGTGGTGCCAGTGGCATGGGCTAGGTGGCATTGGGGGTATAGGGATGGGTAGCACCAAGGGCATGGGGACAGGTGGCACTGGGGATGTGGGGATGGGTGGCACTGAGGGCATGGGGACAGGTGGCAATGGGGACATGGGGATGGGTGGCACCAGTGGAATGGGGACAGGTGGCAGTGGGGACATGGAGATGGGTGGCACTGAGGGCATGGGGACAGGTGGCAGCGGGGGACGTGGGGATGGGTGGCATGGGCTGGGTGGCATTGGGGGTAAAGGGATGGGTGGCACCAGTGGCATGGGGACAGGTGGCATTTGGGACATGGGGATGGGTGGCACCAGTGGAATGGGGACAGGTGGCAGTGGGGACATGGAGATGGGTGGCACTGAGGGCATGGGGATAGGTGGCAGCGGGGACGTGGGGATGGGTGGCATGGGCTGGGTGGCATTGGGGGTATAGGGATGGGTGGTGCCAGTGGCATGGGCTAGGTGGCATTGGGGGTATAGGGATGGGTAGCACCAAGGGCATGGGGACAGGTGCCATTGGGCATAGGTGGCATCAGGCATGTGGGGACAGGTGGTACCAGGAGCGTGGGGACAGATGGCACTGGTGGCACGGGGATAGGTGGCATTGGGGGTGTAGGCATAGGTGACACTAGGGCCATGTGGATGGGTGGCACCAAGGGCATCAGGAGAGGTGGCACTCGGGGTGTGGGTGGCACCAGTGGCATGGGCTAGGTGGCATCGGGGGTACAGGTGACACCAGGGCTATGTGGATGGGTGGCACCAGTGGCATGGGGACAGGTGGCACTGGAGGTGTGGGGACAGGACCAGGGATGCCACCCCTCGGGGTCTTCCTCATCCTGCCTGCACCTTCCCTGCTCCCCATGTCCCTCCCTGCTCCCCAATGTCCCTTCCTGCTCCCCAATGTCCCTCCCTGCCCCCCCCATGTCCCTTCCTGCTCCCTCTGCACCTTCCCTGCTCCCCCTGTCCCTTCCCTGCTCCCCAATGTCCCTTCCTGCTCCCCATGTCCCTTCCCTGCACCCCATCTCCCTCCCTGCTCCCCATGTCCCTTCCCTGCTCCCCCTGCACCTTCCCTGCTCCCCATCTCCCTTCCTGCTCCCCATGTCCCTTCCCTGCTCCCCCTGCACCTTCCCTGCTCCCCATCTCCCTCCCTGCTCCCCATGTCCCTTCCCTGCTCCCCCTGCACCTTCCCTGCTCCCCATCTCCCTTCCTGCTCCCCAATGTCCCTTCCCTGCTCCCCATCTCCCTTCCTGCTCCCCATGTCCCTTCCCTGCTCCCCATCTCCCTCCCTTCTCCCCATGTCCCTTCCTGCTCCCCATGTCCCTTTCCTGCTCCCCCTGCACCTTCCCTGCTCCCCATGTCCCTTCCTGCTCCCCAATGTCCCTTCCCTACTCCCCAATGTCCCTTCCCTGCTCCCCAATGTCCCTTCCCTGCTCCCCCTGCACCTTCCCTGCTCTCCATAACCCTTCCCTGCTCCCCAATGTCCCTTCCCTGCTCCCCCTGCACCTTCCCTGCTCTCCATGTCCCTTCCCTGCTCCCCCATGTCCCTCCCTGCTCCCCCATGTCCCTTCCCTGCTCCCCATCTCCCTCCCTGCTCCCCATGTCCCTTCCTACTCCCCCATGTCCCTCCCTGCTCCCAATGTCCCTTCCCTGCTCCCCCCCTGCACCTTCCCTGCTCCCCATGTCCCTTCCCTGCTCCCCCTGCACCTTCCCTGCTCTCCATAACCCTTCCCTGCTCCCCAATGTCCCTTCCCTGCTCCCCCTGCACCTTCCCTGCTCCCCATGTCCCTTCCCTGCTCCCCATGTCCCTTCCCTGCTCCCCCTGCACCTTCCCTGCTCTCCATGTCCCTTCCCTGCTCCCCCATGTCCCTCCCTGCTCCCCCCATGTCCCTTCCCTGCTCCCCATCTCCCTCCCTGCTCCCCATGTCCCTTCCTGCTCCCCCTGCACCTTCCCTGCTCCCCATGTCCCTTCCTGCTCCCCATGTCCCTTCCCTGCTCCCCAATGTCCCTTCCTGCTCCCCATGTCCGTTCCCTGCTCCCCATGTCCCTTCCTGCTCCCCAATGTCCCTTCCCTGCTCCCCCAATGTCCCTTCCCTTCTCCCCCTGCACCTTCCCTGCTCCCCATGTCCCTTCCTGCTCCCCCTGCACCTTCCCTGCTCTCCATGTCCCTTCCCTGCTCCCCAATGTCCCTCCCTGCTCCCCCATGTCCCTTCCCTGCTCCCAATGTCCCTTCCTGCTCCCCATGTCCCTTCCTGCTCCCCCTGCACCTTCCCTGCTCCCCAATGTCCCTTCCTGCTCCCCAATGTCCCTTCCCTGCTCCCCCTGCACCTTCCCTGCTCCCCAATGTCCCTTCCTGCTCCCCAATGTCCCTTCCCTGCTCCCCCTGCACCTTCCCTGCTCCCCAATGTCCCTTCCCTGCTCCCCAATGCCCCTTCCTGCTCCCCATGTCCCTTCCCTGCTCCCCAATGTCTCTTCCCTGCTCCCCCTGCACCTTCCCTGCTCCCCAATGTCCCTTCCCTGCTCCCCCTGCACCTTCTCTGCTCCCCAATGTCCCTTTCCTGCTCCCCCTGCACCTTCCCTGCTCCCCAATGTCCCTTCCCTGCTCCCCAATGCCCCTTCCTGCTCCCCATGTCCCTTCCCTGCTCCCCAATGTCCCTTTCCTGCTCCCCCTGCACCTTCCCTGCTCCCCAATGTCCCTTCCCTGCTCCCCAATGCCCCTTCCTGCTCCCCATGTCCCTTCCCTGCTCCCCAATGTCTCTTCCCTGCTCCCCCTGCACCTTCCCTGCTCCCCAATGTCTCTTCCCTGCTCCCCCTGCACCTTCCCTGCTCCCCAATGTCTCTTCCCTGCTCCCCAATGTCCCTTCCCTGCTCCCAATGTCCCTTCCCTGCTCCCCAATGTCCCTTCCTGCTCCCCATGTCCCTTCCCTGCTCCCCATGTCCCTCCCTGCTCCCCAATGTCCCTTCCCTACTCCCCAATGTCCCTCCCTGCTCCCCAATGTCCCTTCCCTGCTCCCCATGTCCCTTCCCCAGGCTCTCTGTCCCCTCCCCAGCCCTGTCCCCCCTTCCCCACCCCCTGGTGCCAGCTCCTCCTCTCCTCTCTTGGCCGCTGGGGGTGGGGAGTCCGGGGGGGCTCACCTGCGGAGGTCTCCTCTGGCAGCTCTGGGTCCCGGGGGGGGTCCTGAGTGGGGTCCTGGGGGGTGTCCCGTGGGGACAGCTCCCCCTTGGTGTCCATCGCTGCTGTCCCGGCAGGCTCAGGTCCGGGGGCGCTGCCCGGGGCGGGGAGTGGAGAAGGAGAGGGGGTGATGGGGGGGGGGGGAGGGGCACCTCACGCTGGGGGGGTCCCGGCTGCACCCCAAAGTGTGTGTGGGGTCCTGGCTACAGCCAAAGAAGGGGGTCCCGGCTGCACCCCAAAGTGGGAGGCTCCCGGCTGCACCTCAAGGGGGGGGGTCCTGTCCCTACCCCAAATTGGGGGCGCCCCGGTCCCCCCCCACCCCGTGCCTCAGTTTCCTCTCCTGATGCTAAGGGAGGGGGCACCAAAGCCAGGGGGGGAGCCTGAAGCGTCCCCGTCCCCATCCCGGCAGCGTGAGGACATCTTGGACCCCCCCCAGAATGAGGGGGGGGAGGCGTGCGGGGGTCTTGGCTCCCCCCGAGCATCGTCGCCATCGTCGGGAAGAGGAAAAGGAAGGGGAAGGAGCCTGGGGGAGGGGGCGGGGGTCGTCCGCCCTCCATTTTTCCTTGGTGGGGGGGAGGGGGGGAGCGGGGTCGGTCCGGACTCACCGCTGCGGGGGTCCCGGGGTGGGGGTCCCGGGGTGGGGGTCCCGGTGCCGGCGGGGATCGGCTGCGGGGCGGAGCGGGGAGCGGTGCGGGGAAGCGACCTCCCGCACGGCCGCTCGCAGCCGCCGTGACCGGGGTGGGGGGGGGGACACACACACCCCTCCACGACCCCCACCCACCCCCCCCCCCCAAGCATCGCCACGGGGAGGGGACACCCCCAGCCCCCCCGCGGCGGGGGATGGGACAAGGAGGGGCTGGGGAGGTCGGAGGGTTCCGCCTCCCCCCACAGTGTGTCTGGAGGGGGGGGGTGGGGGGTTGGGGGGCAGTTGAGGTGCCCCCTCCCCACATCTCGGCGTGACCATAGCGGGGGGCGGGGTGCCCCCTACTGGCGTTCCGGGGGGGGAGGGGGGTGTTGGGGTGTCCCCCCTCCGGTGTTCCTGAGGGGGGTGTTGGGGTGTCCCCCCTCTGGTGTTCCTGGGGGGAGTGTTGGGGTGTCCCCCTCTGGTGTTCCGGGGGGGGTGTTGGGGTGTCCCCCTCTGGTGTTCCTGGGGGGTGTTGGGGTGTCCCCCTCTGGTGTTCCTGGGGGGGGTGTTGGGGTGTCCCCTGCCCTGCCCTGGTGTGTTCGGGGGGGGCCCGGCGGTGTCACTGGGAGCAGGGACAGCAGAGTGTCGCCCGCACAGCAGCACCCCAGGGGCACCCAGGGGAGAGGCCAGGCCGGGGTCACAGGGACGCTCTGGTGTCACCCTCAAAGGGACACCGCGATGTCACCCCCCCGCAGGGGCACCTCGATGGCCCTGGCAGCGCCCTGCCAGTGCCACCCAGCACAGGGACACCCCAGTGCCACCCCTAGAGGGACACCCCAGTGCCACCCCTAGAGGGACACCCCAGTGCCACCCTCACAAAGGCACTCAGGCACCACTCAGCACTGGGCCCCCGCGGTGTCCCCCAGCCCCCGCGGTGTCCCCTAGCCCCCATTGTCCCCACCGGCTCAGGCCCACCCCCAAGGGTGCCCCAGGAGGCGTCGCCATAGCGATAACAGCCCCGGGGCGTGGGGCGGTCCCCAGGGTCATGGCTGGGGCCACCGGAACCCTGGGGCTGCAGAGAGAGAGCGCGGATTGGTGGAGAGGCGGGAGGGGGGCGGGATTTACTGGAGCGCACAGCGGGCGATTGGAGGGGAGCGAGGGGGCGGGACCACCTTAAACGCGGAAGAAGGCGGGACCTTGAGGGACGCCGGGAGCCGATTGGCCGGGGATCCATCTCCACCCTGCTTGCGTCGCTACGCCATGACGTCACGCTCGGGTTGCGGCGGCGGCTTCCGGCTTCCGCCTCGCTCAGGGCCTGGCGCGGCCTTGCCGGGACCGCGGCGACCCCCCCGGGACAGCCCCGAGCCCTTTCCGGCCCTCCCACAAACCCTCCCCTGGGCCCCTCCGTTCCTCCCCACGGCTCTCGGTGCGCCTCTTCCCGCCCGGCCCCGCCGCATCCAGGCTGTGTGTGTGTGCGGCCCTTCGGGGCCCGGCGCCGGGGGCTCGGGGGGGGCCGCCCGGGGCATGAGGAGGAGGAGGAGGAGGAGGAAGCAGCTGCCGGCCGGGCCGCACTATGTGGTACATCATGCAGAGTATCCAGAGCAAGTACTCGCTGTCGGAGCGGCTCATCCGCACCATCGCTGCCATCCGCTCCTTCCCCCGGGACAACGTGGAGGATCTCATCGGCAAGGTCAGAGCCCCCGGGCGGCCCTTAGCCCCTCGGAGGAGGGATCCCGGAGCTGCCACGGGAGGGTCGTGGCGAAGTCTGAGCCCTGCGGAGGGCGACTTTGGGAGGCAAAGCCTCCGCGGAGCCTTTTGAACCTCCTCGGAGATGCCAGCCAGGCCCCCCGCGTTCAGCCCGGGGCTGTGTCCCACCAGGGGCTGCAGCTCCCAGGGCAGCTCAGGGCGTTCCAGAGCCTCACCGGCGGCCCTTGGGCAGCTGCTGCTTTTCCTGCCTGCCTCGGCAGCCTGGGCCGGGCTTGCAGAACCCTTCCAGGGCAGAAGTTTCTCCCCAGGGCCAAGCTGAGCCTGCCCTGGGGCAGCCTGAGGCCATCTCCTCTGGTCCTGGCCCCCAGAGCCCAACCCCTCCCTGGCTCCAGGCTCCTCTCAGGCACTTGCAGGGAGCCAGGAGGTCTCCCCTCAGCCTCCTCTTCTCCAGCCTCAACCCCCCCCCAGCTCCCTCAGCTGCTCCTCCCCAGCCCTCTCCCCCAGCCCCTTCCCCCCCCCGCTGCCCCAGCCCCTTCCCCCCCCCTGCTGCCCCAGCCCCTTCCCCCCCCCTGCTGCCCCCAGCCCCTTCCCCCCCCTGCTGCCCCAGCCCCTTCCCCCCCCCCTGCTGCCCCAGCCCCCTTCCCCCCCCTGCTGCCCCAGCCCCTTCCCCCCCCCTGCTGCCCCAGCCCCTTCCCCCCCCTGCTGCCCCAGCCCCTTCCCCCCCCTGCTGCCCCAGCCCCTTCCCCCCCCTGCTGCCCCAGCCCCTTCCCCCCCCCTGCTGCCCCAGCCCCTTCCCCCCCCCTGCTGCCCCAGCCCCTTCCCCCCCCTGCTGCCCCAGCCCCTTCCCCCCCTGCTGCCCCAGCCCCCTTCCCCCCCTGCTGCCCCAGCCCCTTCCCCCCCTGCTGCCCCAGCCCCTTCCCCCCCTGCTGCCCCAGCCCCTTCCCCCCCCTGCTGCCCCAGCCCCTTCCCCCCCCAGCTCCCTTTGCCCTTCCCTGGCCCCTGAGGAGCCCAAGGCTGCCCCCCAGGCTGCCAGCTGTGCCCCCCCCAGTGCCCAGCCCGGGGGCACCATCCCTGCCCCTGCTGCTGCTGCCCACAGCACTGCTGCTCCAGCCCAGGCTGCTGGTGGCCTCCTTGCCCCCCTGGGCACCCCCCTGGCTCCTCTCCAGCTGCTGACACCAACCCTCCCCCAGCTCCTTTTCCCTTGGGGCAGCTCCCAGCCCCTCTGCCCCCCAGCCTGCAGCCTTCCTGGGGGGGCTGTGAGCCAAGGGCAGCCCCCAGCCCTCGGTGCCCTGCTCCCATTGATGGCTGCAGCTGCTCTTGGAGGCCTTCCCCCTGCAGGATCATTCCTCTGCCTGTGGCTGCTGCTGATCCTTTCCCAGTGGGGTGGAAGTGAAGTCCCCTTGGTGGGGTTTGCTGATGCCATGGTGGTGTTCTCCTCTCTGTGGCAGGGTGCAGATGTGAACTGCATGCATGGGACCCTCAAACCCCTGCACTGTGCCTGCATGGTGGCCGACGCCGACTGCGTGGAGCTGCTGCTGCAGAAGGGAGCTGAGGTGAGAAGGCCTTGAGAGCTCCAACACCCTGGGGCCAAAAAGGCCTTGGGAGCTCCACCAGCCTGGGGCCAAAAAGGCCTTGAGAGCTCCACCAGCCTGGGGCCAAAAAAGGCCTTGAGAGCTCCACCAGCCTGGGGGCAAAAAGGGCCTTGAGAGCTCCAACAGCCTGGGGCCAAAAAGGCCTTGAGAGCTCCAACACCCCTGG
>NW_027145136.1:0-27359 GCF_026170545.1 Melanerpes formicivorus | reverse complement strand
GGAATGAAAAGTGCTCACTGACATCAAATACTTTGCTGTATTACATTAGAAATAGTCTTGTGGTAGGATAGATCAACCCCTCAGCAAAAGGGAGGCTATTCAGTAGAACCCCTGAAGTATCTGAAGTCATTACTTGCAACAGGAGGGAGGGAGGAATATTAAGTTGACATTTTTAAAAACAACAGCTGAGAGATTGATATGGGCCAGTTTGCTCTTCCAAGCATCATGTAACTCAGGTGCATAGAAAATGGAGAGGTTGCTAGGTGGCTGTGCTCTGTAAGTTGCTCTGTTTAAATTCAGTTAAGTTTTTGTACCTGTAGGAATTTTTTTGGGGGGTTGTGGGGTTTGGGGTGTGTATGAGTTTGTCTTTCTTTTTTGGAGCTCTCTCTCTACATGCTGGAAATCTATTCAGATACGGCAGTGCACACAGCTGCTCCTGTCCTCCATACAGTGTCCTTGTTACAACTTGACAAATTGAAGCAGCTATAGAGACCTGGCACCTAACAACTTAAAACATTTATTTGATCTGTAACTAATCCTTCATTTGCTGAAAGAGAATTCAAGCAAAGTATGCAGAAATAACTGTCATGTACCACAGTCTACTGCAACAGTAAATACTTCTGATTTTATTTACCCTTTCTTGGGTGAACACCAAAATATCATTTTTGAGAGTGAAGGAAATTAAAACCACTTTATTAGGTACAGAAATTATCTTAGATCTTTGGTACTCACGTTTGCCCTTCATTTATTGCTGAAGATTTAGTGTTGCAGCATAATAGCTTTTTGTCTAAACAGATTATGTGAAGGTCTCTAGTTTACTGTATTTTTTGTTGTTGTTATATTGAAATAAGTTATTAAGCAGTTAGTTTGCCTGATTCAGATGTGCTGGTTTGTGTTGATCAGGTTAGTGCTACAATGTGTTTTATTTTTCCTCCTTAAAAATACAAGGTCTTGATTTGTTACTGATTTATATATTTTAATCCTGAAGATGTCTTTTCCTGAAAGATGTAATTTTGAAAGCATTCAAAATGCAGATAGCATTTTCCATGATACTAAGATTTGGCTTTGTGAAATTCATGTTATGGTACAGAATTGTGGGGGGTTTTGCCTGTGTAACAAATGATTAAAGTTTTGAAAAGCTTTTTTCATATGACTGTAGGTTTAAGGATTTTACTTTTTTTTTCTTTGGTTCCCCTCATTAAATTTCAGGAACTCTCTGAATGTCAACTTGAAAGCTTCCAAGTTTTACTGGAAAATTTCTGAGACAAGTAGTGAAACATGAAGAGGCATCTACTGGGAATTCACATTTCAGTTGAGGAATGATGTATGAATGTGTTGAAACCTTGACAAAGATGTGTTTTTTTCTCTCAAATACTCAGGACTTAATAACAACAAAATGTGTAATGTCTGTGCTGAAAAATTTTCTTTCATAGTTGCACAGTTTTGTGGTCTTTATTTTTATTTTGTGTCCATATATAAATTATAGGCTAGGAGAAGATAGGGAGGTGTGGGAAGAGGAGTATGGGGAGTATCCCAATTCTGCATGTTACAAGACACAGTAAAGTGCCACTTTACTGTGATGCTGAGTGTATCTTGCTTTTGGGCTTTATGGAGGACATGCTGATTTAGAAGCAGCGTTTTTGATTCAAGTTGACTTTATGTGTTTAGATGGTGTTTGTATTTCATGGTTCTGCATGCAGCTAGCATGGGTGTCCCTGCTCTTACAGCATGGCTAACTTGTAATCTGCATTACTTATTCATTGATAACTTTGAGTTTGGACTAGCCCCTACTTTCATGTTGAGCCTGTCTAATGTAGGGTGGAAACATTGTCAGAGTTCTTCTAGTGATGCCTCTTCATTTTCAAAGCGCTCCTGAAGTAAAGCTATAACTTTAAAGTGCTTTTAAAAACCCAAAGCTGTAACTCTTCTCTTTACAGCAACCTGGTTTTATTTTAAAATTTGCATGAAGTATATGAACCAAAAGCTTCCTGCAGTGCATTGATGACAACTTTCTCCTGCAGGTAGTTTAAAAACCAGCAAGAAGTGCAGTGCTGGACCTGGTATTAACAAACAAAGAAGGACTGGTTGTAGATGTTAAGGTTGGGGGTAATATTGATTGCAATGACCATGACATGTTAGAGTTTAATATCAACAGACAAAGAAGCTGGGTGATAAGTAAAATTTCAGCCCTGGACTTTAAGAGGGCTAACTTTCCCCTCTTCAGGACTCTACTTAGAACTATCCAGTGGGCTAGAGCTCTGGAAGGTAGCGGGGCCCAAGAGAGCCTTCTTTGCCTCAGTCTTCACTCCTAAGACCAAGCCTCGGGAGCCTCAGTTTCTAGAAGCAAGGGAGCAGAACTTGAGAGATCTGGACATTCGTCTGGTCAGTCAGGACCAGGTTAAAGATCTCTTATACCAACTAAAGACAGATCTGTGGGCCCTCTTGGGATGCATCCGTGAGTGCTAAATGAACTGGCTGATGCTGTTGCTGAAACTCTCTCCATCACCTTTGAAAAATCATGGAGAACAGGAGAGGTGCCTGATGACTGCAAGAAAGCAAATGTCTCTCCAGTCTTCAAAAAAGGCAGGAAAGATGACCCAGGTAACTGCAGACCAGTCAGCCTCACTTCCATCCTTGGAAAGATGATGGAGCAGGTCATCCTGGAGGTCATCTCTAACCACATGGAAGACAAGAAGGTTATCAGGAGTAGCCAATACAGATCTACCAAGGGGAGATCCTGTCTGACTAATCTGATAGCCTTCTGTGAAATTAATGACCAAATGGGTAGATGATGGAAGAACAGTGGATGTCATATACGTTGACTTCAGTAAAGCATTTGATGCTGTCTCCCATAACATCCTCATAGAAAAGCTTAGAAAATGTGGTGTAGACAGCTGGTCTGTGAGGTGGATTGAAAACCTGCTCAGCAACAGAGTTCTGAGGGTCATCATCAGTGGGACAGAGTCAACTTGGGAGGCCTGTGTCGAGTGGTGCTCCCCAGGGATTGGTACTGGGTGTAGTTTTGTGCAGTGTCTTTATCAACAATCTGGATGAGAGGATTGAGAGTACCCTCAGCAAGTTTGCTGATGATACAAAACTGGGGAGGTGGCTGACACCCTGTCAGACTGTGCAGCCATCCAATGGGACATGGACAGGCTGGAGAGCTGGGTGCAGGCAAACCTCATGAAGTTTAATAAGGACACCTGCAGGGTCCTGCATCTGGGGAGAAATAACAGTATCACCAAGGTTGGAAGAGACCTCAAAGATCATAGTATCATAGTATCAGTCAGGGTTGGAAGGGACCACAAGGATCATCTAGTTCCAATCTCCCTGCCATGGGCAGGGACACCCGACACTAGATCAGGCTGGCCAGAGCCTCATCCAAACTGGGCTTAAACACCTCCAGGGACGGGGCCTCGACCACCTCCCTGGACAGCCCATTCCAGGGTTTCACCACTCTCACGGTGAAGAACCTCCTCCTCACATCCAGCCAGAATCTCCCCACCTCCAGCTTCATTCTATTCCCCCTAGTCCTGTCACTACCTGAGATCCTGGGAAGTCCTTCCCCAGCCTTCCTGTAGGCCCCCTTCAGATACTGGAAGGCCACAATTAGGTCACCTGGGAGCCTTCTCTTTTCCAGACGGAACAGCCCCAACTCCTTCAGTCAGATCATTGAGTCCAACCTGTCACCACAGAACTCATGACTAGACCATGGCACCAAGTGCCACGTCCAGTCCCCTCCTGAACACCTCCAGGGATGGTGACTTTACCACCTCCCTGGGCAGCCCATTCCAATGATGAACGATTCTCTCAGTGAAGAACTTTCTCCTCACCTCGAGCCTAAACTTCCCCTGGTACAGCTTGAGACTGTGTCCCCTTGTTCTGGTGCTGGTTGCCTGGGAGAAGAGACCAACCCCTTCCTGGCTACAACCACCTTTCAGGTAGTTGTAGAGGGCAATGAGGTCACCCCTGAGCCTCCTCCAGGCTAAACAATCCCAGCTCCTTCAGCCTCTCCTCATAGGGCTTGTGCTCAAGGCCTCTCCCCAGCCTTGTTGCCCTTCTCTGGACACGTTCAAGTGTCTTGGTGCCCTTCTTAAACTGAGGGGCCCAGAACTGGACACAGTACTCAAGGTGTGGCCTAACTGATTGTGGTGGTTTAGGCTGGGTGCTGGCCCGGATGCCACTGCACAGACCACAACTGGGAGGTCCCAAAAGGGTCCAGCCCACTGGGTGGTCACAGCAAACCAGGTTATTTCACCCGCAATCCTCTGCTCCCCTATAAAACATCCATGTGGGGTCTTCAGTTCCTCTTTTGTCCCCTGCTGCTGCCTAGGTAAAATGGAGTGACCTGCCTCCTTTGGGCCTGCCCAAGGCTGGGTTGGGAGGGGCAGCCGTTATTTCTGCCCATGGTGGGGAGGGGGTCTGCCCCAACCCATTACACCAATGCAGAGTTCAGGGGCACAATGACTTCCCTGCTTCTGCTGGCCACACTATTCCTAATGCAGGCCAGGATGCCGTTGGCCTTCTTGGCCATCTGGGCACACTGCTGGCTCATATTTAGGCAGCTGTCAGTCAGCACCCCCAGGTCCCTCTCTGTTTGAGAACTCTCCAGCCACTCTGACCCCAGCCTGTAGCTCTGCATGGGATTGCCGTGGCCACAGTGCAGCACTCGGCACTTGGACTTGTTGAATGCCATCCCATTGGACTCTGCCCATCTGTCCAGTCAGTTGAGGTCCCTCTGCAGAGCCCCTCAACCCTCCAACTGACCAACATCTCCTCCCAACTTGGTGTCATCTGCAAACTTGCTGATGACTGACTCAATCCCCTCATCCAGATCATCAATGAAGATGTTAAAGAGGATGGGGCCCAGCACTGATCCCTGGGGGATGCCACTGGTGACTGGCCGCCAGCTGGAGGTGGCACCATTCACCACCACTCTCTGGGCTCGGCCCTCCAGCCAGTTCCTAACCCAGCACAGAGTGTAGTGGTCCAAGCCACGAGCTGACAGCTTAGATAGCATTTTGCTGTGGGGGACAGTGTCAAAGGCCTTGCTGAAGTCCAGGTAGACCACATCCACAGGCCTCCCCACGTCCACCAGACGGGTCACCTGATAATAGAAGGAGATCAGGTTGGAGAGGCAGGACCTGCCCTTCCTAAATCCATGTTGGCTGGACCTGAGCCCTTGGCCATCCTTCAGGTGCGCAGTTATTGCCGCCAGGATAATCTGCTCCATCGCTTTCCCTGGCACTGAGGTCAGGCTGACTGGCCTGTAGTTATCGGGTTCCTCCATCTGACCCTTCTTGTGGATGGGGACCACATTGGCCAGCTTCCAGTCACCTGGGACCTCTCCAGTGAGCCAGGACTGGTGGAAAATGATGGAGAGCGGCTTGGCCAGCTCATCTGCCAGCTCTCTCAGCACCCTAGGATGGATCCCATCTGGTCCCATGGATTTATGAGTGTCCAAGTGGCTCAGCAGGTCCCAAACTAATTCCTCATGGATTTCTGGGGCATTACACTGCTCCCTGAGCCCATCACCCAGCTCAGGAGGCCATTCGTCCTGAACTCCTCCTGCCTTGCTGTTAAAAATTGAGGCAAAGAAGGTGTTCAGGACCTCAGCCTTTTCCTCATCTTCAGTCACAGTGTTCCCCTCCAGGTCCAATAAGGAGTGCAGGTTCTTCTTGCCCTTCTTTTTAATGTTATTGTATTTGTAAAAATGCTTTTTATTATCTTTCACAGAGGTGGCCAGCTTAAGTTCCAACTGGGCCTTTGCCTCTCTAATTTTTTTCCCCTACATAATCTAACACTTCCTTAAACATACCTCAAGAAGCCTTCCCCTCCCCCCAAAGGTGATACAGCCTCTCTTTTTTCCCAACATGCACCAGTATAGGTTAGGGGCTGCCCTGCTGGAAAGCAGCTCCATGGAGAAAGACCTTGAGGTGCTGGTGGGCAGCAGGTTCTCCATGGACCAACAATGTGCCCTTGTAGCCATGAGAGCCAATGGTATCCTGGGATGCATCAAGAAAAGTGTGTCCAGCAAGTCTAGTGAAGTTCTTCTACCTCTCTACTCTGCCCTGGTGAGACCAGGAACATGGAAGATTTCACCTCAACATGAGGGGAAACTTTTTTACAGTGAGGGTGACAGAGCACTGTAACAGACAGCCCAGGGAGGTTGTGGAGTCTCCTTCTCTGGAGACTTTCAAAACCCATCTGGATGCATTCCTGTGCAGGCTATCCTAAGTGATCCTGCTTTGGCAGGGAAGTTGGACCTGACGATCTCTTGAGGTCCCTCCCAACCTCTAATATACTGTGATTCTGTGATATATAAGAATATTGTCATAATTGCTAGAAGGAAAGTAATCATGAAACTGTAAAGAACATATTAGTGAAAAAGTGTTATTCCAGCTGGTCTTCGATCCTAAAGTAGTTCAAGTACTGCAGCATTTATCTGGATGAGTTAAAGCTACATGTAATGGGCCTTTTTTGCAAGGCTAAATTGACCAGGCTAAGTGTGGCAGATACAAATTCAAGAATGAGTTTGTTATGCATAGAACAAATAATACTACAGCACATACTCATTTCTGTGTTGCATTACTGGGGGAAAGAGAGGCTAGTCTGCAGTGAATGTGCAGTTTCCTCTGCATAGACAACATTCTCAATCTTTCTCAAAACTTAAAGAAAAAAACACTGGTCAGGTTTACCATGTGCCACTTTTGTCTGGGTTTTTCCTGGCTTGCAAACCGCTCTTAAAAATTGTTCAGTAAATTTGTGTATTTTCTTTCAGAAATATTCATAAAACATTATTTTCAAACATAAAAATTACAAAGTGACACATAAAACTGCTCGTGACTTTGTCCTCGAAGAGCATTGTATGCAAGCCTAGATAAGAAGGAGCCCGAAGGTGTGTAGTATTATGACTTAGTTGTTAGTCTAGGTGCAGACCACTCTTGCGCATGCCAAGTCTTTTCTACCTCCCTCAGTATATCCCATACTAAACAGCTGTGTTTTTCAGCATTTTCATTTTTTTTTCTTCTCTTTGTTATGGGCCATTAAGATAATAAAATAGTATGCCCTGTAAGCCAGATCTTTGTAATTGGACATGTGTTACACTCCTAGCCCTTTAGTTATTTTTGGATGCTACAGGACTTATTCATCATACTGGCAAATTAGTCTGTGGGGATTTTTGCATATTCTTCTGTTGCTGACATTCTTCTAAGCACTTGTAAGCTGCTTATTGCTATACAGCTCCTTGTCGTCTGTCTTTATGGCCTTCCTAGATAGGATCATGTCATAATATTATTTAGTCCTTAGCTGCCAGGCTAGGTGCCTTTTGTGCATGGTCTGTACCATGAGGCTTCTGTTCAGCCAGTCTTTCCTGTACAGTATTCTTTTTGGTTTCAGTAGACACTTGATTTTACATTGGTATTTCTACACTTACTGGACATTCTGTACCCAAGAGAAGCATTCTGCACATATCATATTGCCCTTTCAGTGCATTGCACTGTGGAGAAGTCAGGTGTAGCATTTATTGACTGGGTTGAGGTAGATGTTCTATCTATGCTAATCACTTAGGAAGTGCTAATTAAATCTCTTTTGCCTATGATGGATATTTAAATGAGACTTCAGCTTTAGCAGCGTCCGCAGTCTGTGGCTGAGACAGTTTACAGTTAGTACATGTTGAGTGTAAATGAAAGAACTTGTTCCTTTTAATGTGAGAACAGTGCAGTGAGTGGAATTTTTTAGATCTCTCTCTTAGTCTGTTTCTTGAAAATTGTTGGCATTTGGATAAATGAGACAAGTGAGAGATCTGAAAGGAAACTAGGAACAGTGTAGACAAAGGAGAGAAGAATCTCTATCCTTTATGTATACCTTTTTTCTTTAAAACATCCTGAGCTCTGAAAATCCATCCACATTAAAGAGCAGACACAAATCTCTGAAAATGAAGCATTGTCAGTGCCTCAACTTGAAATAATACAGTGATTTATACAGTGTTTTAAATTGTGACCACTGTAGAAGAAAAGATAGAAGAGAGGGATAGCTGTTGTATCTGGGACAGATACAGTATGTTTATAAGCCTGCAGGAGGCAGTTACAGTTTTAATGTGGCCTTGGTTCAAGTCAGCAGAACTCCTGCCTATTATTGAGTCAGCCAATATTAGGCCTAGTTTGTCTGTATTAGAGGGACATACCAAATTTAGGTTTTTCTTACTGTTTGTTTTTGGGTTTTTTTTGAGAAACACTGGATCTAGCTGGGATACAATTAATTTTCTTCATAGAAGTCAGTGGGGTGCCAGTTTTTTTTTTGTGGTGGTTTGTTTGTTTTAACCAAAATAATGTAGATTGGGTGCACAGGAGGCTGGGAGAGGGGCAGCCTGGACAGTAGACCCTAATTGACCAGAGGGATAGTTCTGTACACTGTCATGGTCAGCAATAAAAAGGGAGGGGGATGGTGGATAGGTGGTCATTGCCTGGGGTCTGGCTGGATATCAGTCTGCTTATGGGAGATGATGAATATTTTACATTACTATGTTTTGTGGATTTTTTCACTCTTCATGTTCTCTACCCCATCCGGCTGGGGAGGCCTGCATGAGAGGTTATGTAGGAATTAGCTGTCAGCCACAGTCAGCCCACCACTATGAGACTTGATAATTATGGGAAAAGTTTGTGCTGGTTGATAGATTTAGGCAGAATGTGACCTATTTTTCTGGGTCTACTATGTTTGCTTACTGCTGAGGGTGTTTTTCTGAGTGAAATACCTGATGTGGAGGACTTAAGCACCAGTTGTAATTAAACATTTCTTTAAGTGAATGTCAGATTTCATGCTCGTTGATAATTGTTGATAGTGTAGAAATCAGTTTGCAGGTTATAGAACAAAGTAATTGCACCTTACTTTGCACCAATTATGGAAAACAGAGATTAGACCCTGATGGGAGGTTGCTTTTCAAGAGCCATGCAAATATTTGTAGTAATTATCTGTGAGTGTATATACTTCACCATGCTGAAAGTAAAAAGTCATTCCTAAGTGAACAGTCAGACTCTTTAAGTGTTGAATTGTTCAGGAGTCTGATAAGGGTTCAGCAGTTGCTGCCTTTTCACCAAAGTTAAAATTTTTTTACCTTGTTTTTTAATTAAGAGATGTGTCTATGTAATGTGTGCCTGTATTCCTGCTAGAAAAACTTCCGGTGTGGTGTGTGTGTGTTTGTTTTTTCTCAGTATGTGATAGCAGTTGCTGTTTGTTACTTATTCTTAAATGCGTCTGCAGGTTAATCAAATACCTGACAGGTTTCTCATCGACAGTACTGTGCTTTGTAGAATGTGTATTCTTGCTTTCCTAAAGTATTTCTAGTGTTTGACTGTCAGAACCCTTCAGGGATTTTCCTCACTAACTTGTCTTCTGTTTATAACTAGACTACAATTTACATTCTGCTAAAAAGGCTAATGAATTCAGTTGCATCAAAAGAGGTAATCAAGAGGATCCAGAGTCAGACATTAAAGCCCTCACAATGTAGTATTCTGATGATAAACACTTTGTCACTCTGGTTTGCTTGTCTTTTATAAAAAAGATACTACTTTTCAAAGTTCTGTAGGTCAGGATGTATCATTAAATGTTCTCAAAACTTTCTGGGTGATGGCTCACTTGAAATGTAAATCTAGGTATACACTGGTATAGGCCCTTAATCTCCTGTGAAGAGGATGAAGAGCAATCTGGTTTATTCTAGAATCATAGAATGGTTTTGGTTGAAGAGGGCCTTTTATAGGTCATCTAGTCCAACTCCCTCCCGGTGAGCCAGAACATCTTTAACTACACCATGTTGTTCAGAGCCCTGTCCAAAATGACCTGGAATGCTTCCAGGGATGGGGCTTCTACCACCTCATTGAGCAATTTGTGCCAGTTTCACCACCCTCACTACGTGGACACAATATTCCAGGTGGGGTCTGAGCAGAGCACAGTAGAGGAACAGAATCACCTGCCTTGACCTGATGGCCATACTTCTTTTGATGAAGCTCAGGATGCTATTTACATTCTGAGATGCAAGTGCACATTGTTGTCTGGTGTCCAGCTTTTCATCCACCTTTGCTCCAAGTCCTTCTTCACAGGGCTATTCTCAATCATTCACATCCTCCCCCACCCTGTATGGATAATGGAGATTGTTCCAATCCAGGTGTAGGATCTTGCACTTGGCCTTGTTGAATATCATGAGGTTCACAGAGACTGACCTCTCCAGCTTGTCCAGATCTCTCTGGAAGGCATCCTGGCCCTCAGACATGTCAACTACACCACTGAGCTTGATGTTGGTCTGCAAGCTTGCTGAGGGTAACCAGTTGTTACCGCTTTCTATCTGAACATCAAGCTGTTGACCACTGCTGTTGGGATGTGTAGTGGTTTGAGCCCTAACTGGGAGTTAAGAGCTCAGATGGGGGCAAGGCTGAGAATCTCTCCCCTGCTCCCCCCTCCTCCCTCCCAACAGAGAGGAGAAAAAAAAAAAGGAAGGAGTAAATCCACCAAGCAGTAATTTGGAGTCGGCTTGGAAGTAGAGAGGTAAAGGGTTTTTCTTTAAAATACAGATATATATATATATATATATATATATATATATATATGACAACAACAGGTAAGGTTCACAAGGGCAAGTAACAAGGATGGATGGAAGGGAAAAAAAAAAACAACCACAAACAAGAATACAAAACCAGTCTCTCTCTGAAGAGGCATGGAGGCAGCAGGGAGAAGGATCAGGCCTGACCACATGGCAGAGGAGCAGGAAGGCAGCTGCAGTAGCTCTTGTCCAGGAGTTTTGTTTATTACATATATTAGACATCTCTATAATATATACACTACATTCCTGTTTGGTATAACTGGGTCATATCTGTAAGGAAATACATCTTAAAACAGAATGGTCTATAGAAGCAGAGAAAAGAAAAATCTGTCAGATAATGGATGTAAGAACAGTTTATAGAAAATGGGAAGATTAGTATTTTTATATTTTTCTAGATAATCTTAAATTTTATTGAATCCTATTGCTTGTTGCGTTTTAGTCTGTCTGGCATTGTGCAGTTCTGTAGTGTCATGTATTTACAGGTTCTCTTCGGTTGCAAATTCTACCAGGATGCTTATGGGCAACTTCAGTACAATTTAGAGAATTCAGAAAATGGAAAAGGCTAAACCACAAAATCGCTTCACCCCAATTAATCTGAGGCAAGCCAGGAACCTTAGGGACAGCCAATGAAAACACCAGGTTGAACTCGCAAGGAGCAGGAATTTGGTGTCAGTCCCTAGGTCTCTCGTCGGTGGCAGGCTCCAGGAGCCGCAGGTTTTATAATCCAATTTGTGGATAATGCAGCATGATCGAAAGGAAAGAACCCGCCGCAATCAAAGTGTCCGTAGACGTGGCTGCTACGAGGCAAACTGGTGAGCAGCAGCACTGCAAGAAAGCCGCAGGTTTCACGGCAAGGCTGGGTCACTCCACGGCAGGCAGAGAACAGGGTAACCAGGGTCTGGGGAGAAGCCAGGTCCGAGTGGAGTGAGCAAGATGAAGGCCGGAGCCAGAGTAGGAGAGCGAGACTAAGGGCAGGAGCAGGAGGAAGATGATGGCGAGAGCCCCGATCGCTTTCTGGCCACTCTATTTAAGGCGTTTCTAGACAAAGTGTCCAAAGCCAATGTATAATGTGCGCAAAGGACCCTGCTAAATAGCTCACAAAAACAGTGGACTTCCCCCACGGGGAAGGAACCTCCGCCCGGGCAGGAAGAATGGGCGCTAATTACCTGTCCCCAGGCGAAGGGGAAGGCAATTTCGCGCCTTTGTCTTTCCCCATTCAAACCTCCGCTCATGGAGATGGGGGAAGGGGGGTTTGGAGCACCCCGTAACACCCGAGAGGTGTCCCAGCGCTCTTACCGTCTTCATGGACCTGCTCGAATGGTTCCGTGTTCTTTGTGCTGGGGGCTTCAGAGTTGGACGCAGTACTTCAGGTGGGGTCTCACAAGAGCAGAGCAGGGGAGCATGCTTCTTTTGGTGTAGCTGAGAATATGGTTGGCTTTCTGGGCTGGAGGTGTGCGTTGCTGGCTGATGTTGAGCCTGTCATCAATCAGCACTCCTAAGTACTACTCCTCAGACTGCATATGTAGCCTTGTGCTTCTCATTTAGTGAGTACCCTTAATGAACATCAAAATGTTTAAAATCAGTTTGTCATCAATAGTCATACATGCGAAGCAAATTAAAGGTGTAAAGTTTTTTTGCAACTGATTTTTATGTTGGAGACAGGATGCAAGAGGGAGGAAACAACCATCGTTGACATGAAAACTGCAGCAGATCAACGCTCACAGTTGAGTTTTAACGAGCTGCAGTGTATCTGGACAGTGCATGGTACTGCTGCTTTCTTTCTCCTCAGCAGTCTTTCTGTACATCCTAAAGTCACTACTTCAGAGGAAAACTTTGAATAAGTGAAGTTCTATTGCAATCGTGATTAAACCCATTAGGAAATAAACTTGCCATAGCCCTATTTTGAGATAAATTGTCTCCCCCAGTCTTTTGCAGTAAGCTTCAAATGGGTAACAGGTTATGATTTTGGCTTATTACTTTGTCAGTGCTTTGTGTTGACTAACAATAGGCTAGTAGGCATGTCTGAAAGAACTTGCTTCAGAAAACTTAGGATGCTATGGCTGTTCTGTCAGATTTAAATAATACAGCTTCAGATTTATGATGATCAGGGTAATCATTGCTGAGGTCCAAAATGGAGAGCTGAAGACAGTGATGAATATAGTGCACGGTACCTTAAGCTTTCAGCATTTTACATTTTCTGAGCAAGTTGTGCTCATGAATGGCTTCAGAAAATGTAGCCAAATAATCACAGAATGGTAGGGATTGGAAGAGACCTCAGGAGATCATCTAATTTGGCAATCCCTGCTCATGTGGGTACGCCTAGGTAGGAATTATGAAAGTCTGCAGAGAAGGAGGCTCCACAGCCTCTCTGGACAGCCTGGTCCAGTGCTCCATCACACTCAAATAAGTTTCTCCTTAAGTTGAAGTGAAACCTCCTGTGTCTAGTTTGTACCTGTTACCCCTTGTGGTGCCACTGGCCACCATTGAGAAAAACCCAGCCTCATCCTCATCACCTCCACCCTCTCAGTATTTCTATGGACTGATAAGATCCTCTCTTTCTCCTGTTTTCCAGCCTAAATAGATGCAGGTCTCTCAGACTCTCCTCTGCATAGTGATGCTTCATCCCACAAATCATCCTTGTGACTCTCTCCATTAGTTTCATGTCCCTTTTGAACTGGGAAAGCCAGAAATAATACAGTACTATAGAGGCAACGTCACCAGGGCAGAGTAGAGGGGGAGGAGAACCTCCCTCAACCTGCTGGTCGCACTCTTCTCAATGCACCACAGGATACCATTGGCCTTCTGGGCCACAAGGATGCATTGCTGGCTCATGGATAACTTCTTGTGCACCAGCACTGCCAGATCCTTGTCTGCAGAGCTGCTTTCCAGTAGGTCAACCCCTAAGCTGTACTGATACATGGAATTATTCCTTCCCAGGTGCAGGACTCCATACTTGCCCTTGTTGAACTTCATGATGTTCACCTCTGCCCAACTCTCCAGCCTGTCCAGGTTTATCTGAATGGCAGCACAGCCACTCCTCCCAGTTTTGCATCACCAGCAAACTTGCCAAGAGTACACTCTATCCTTAGTATGTTGAACAAGGCTGGATCCAGTACTGACCATTGGGGAACACCTTTGTTTTTGGTGTTGGTTTTTTTTTTTTTTTTTTAATGTCTCTATCAAATACCATGTGAATAGTTCTAGCTGTAACTATTCAGTGAAAACTGTTGAAGTGTTGAAAGTGGTTTGTCCATTGGATTGTGGGCATGCTCTGACTTTCTGCAGTCTGTCTCAACCATGTTCCTGCATTGTAGCTAAAATTTGGTCATCTGCACAGTGAATCACATAAAGAGACTGACTGTTAGCTTTCAGAGAGACCAATTTCTTATCTTTCTGGCTGCATATACTGCTGTGGGCTTATGAGAGAGCACAGCAGTGTGCTTTTGACAGGGTTAAATAGATACTTTAGCAGCAGTTCAGGTTTTGTTGGGTCTACATTTTTGAGTTTAGTCCTCAGATAGCTAAAAATGAGGACATAAGGGAGATGTACTTTCTCCAGTTAAATAAGGTTAAAATGAGATACTGGGACATTGATTGGAAAGGTCAGTAAAACTGAAATTTATCTGTTAAAGGAAAAACTGAAATTGATCTCTCAAAGGAAAAATAATTGGTGTGCAGAAAGTAGTGGTTTGAAAATGGTGGCTGTGCTAAGAAAGTAATCACACACAGGGATGTACTTTACTCCTTAGTTTGTGGTTTTGGTGTGTGGTGTTTTATGTTTTGGGTTTTTTTTTTGGGGGGGGGGTGGGGTGTGTGTGTGTTTGTCTGGCTAGGATTTTTTCCCTGATGTTTCTTTCTGCAGCTTTAAATACCTCTAAGAAATTTATGTATGTACAAAACATAACTCTCTTCCTCAGTGTTGAGATATCTGCATGCTCACTGTCAGTAGTTCCCTTCATGACACCTGCTACATGAATGTTAAAAATAAGTAGGTTCTTTGCTAGTCATGCTATGCATCATGAAGAATTGGCCAAAATGTGTAATTTATACTATCAGACTGCTCAATTTGCTTTGTCTGGTCCTACAAATGACCTGGAGGTGACTCCTCAAGTTCTCATTTTTGCAAGTTTTCACATTCACTTTAGTTAGTCCCTTTCAGTTTATAATCTGTTGACAACTGTTTCTTCTCATTCAGACTGAACAATGTATGTTTTGCAGCTCTCCAAACTATACTTTTATTGCTGTGCCATATGAATTTGATGAGGGTGACTAATTGGCCCTGGAGATAACCTATCCTCAATAACTTCCAGTAATGCTGGCAAGCATAGAATTATTTTCCAGAACGTTTGTCATCTGTGATTTAGAGAGTACACCATAAAAACAGACTGCTGCATTTTGGAAAGAATAGATGGCAAAGAAGACAACCTGTTTAGAAAATGTAGACATTTGTTTGTGTATAAATAAAGCACACTTTGAGTGTCACCCATGCAGAAATTAAGTAATAGTATCACCATCAGAGTTTGGGAAGTCTTGTTTTCCTATTTTTCAGCATCCAAGTAGAGCTGATTGAAATATTTCTTCTGAAATACTCTTCCAATGGAAAATTACCTGTAGAATCAGAATTTACTTTTTGCTAAAGACAAAGATGTCTTTAGAATAGAATAGAATAGAATAAACCAGGTTGGAAGAGACCTTCCAAGATCATCACGTCCAACCTATCACCCAACACCGCCTAATCAACTAACCCATGTAACCAAGCACCCTGTCAAGTCTCCTCCTGAACACCTCCAGTGACGGCGACTCCACCACCTCCCCGGGCAGTCCATTCCAATGCTTACCCTAGATTGTGGCTCTAGCTGAGAAAGCCGAAGTTGGTTTGGGTTTCATGTCTTCTTGTTAGGCTGTCAGATGTATGGCCTTGAAGCCACAACTTCAGACTCCTTGGGAGATGTAATTACTGTTTATCTTGGCTTTCTGTTACTTTTCAGGTTGGACAGCTCCCATTTTGCTGGAGCTACTATGGCTGGAAAGGGTTAAACCAACATTTTATTTCCACTGTCTCTATGTGAAGTTTCAGAAATTGCATTCTTATATTAAATTTTGAAGTCTGTGTCTTTCATAAAAGAATAATTGGGAACTTCCTGAGAACTGAAATTCAGTGGTTTGGGCAACTCTTGTGATATTTTTCTTCTTCAAAAGATTCTGGTTTAATTGTTGGTGTATTTCAGTTTGGTTGCCATAGATCTTTTCTTTTGTTTTTATGTAGTGGGTGCTAGGTGAAGGTTTAAGGAATGTTACTAAATCTGAAAATAAAGTGAAAAGTTTTTTAGGCAGATAAGTATAAACTAAGCAGTGTAAAACATCAGAGAGAAGCCCTGCTGTGGTGGTTCTTCATAAATATAAACTGAGTCTGAGTCAGAGCCAAAACTTTGACCTAATGCTAACCTCTAATGCTGAATAGGAGTGTCTGTGAATCTGAGGATTGGCCTGAGGTGGCCTTTGTTGCTAAAAGAAATACCTTTTTTTTTGGGTGGGAGGGTGAACAGGGTCTTTTAACCTTCAGTTATCTCCACATACTATTACATGGCTTTATAATGCTTTAAAAGAAGGTTAAAAAGCTGATTTCTCTTTGACATGGCTGTGTGGTCTGCTAAGTAATCTGTAATAGTTTATTATTCACTGGGTTAGGTCAGGGAATACATTGGTAGCTACAATCTTGTGCTGCACAGCATTCTGTAAAAAGGTGGCCTTAAACAGCTAAGTTAATCACATAATTTTATTTTATTTTTTATTACCACATGTGTGTTTTGAAGCTGCAGGGTTGGAGCTCTACAGGCACTTCTTTTATTTTCCTTTCTTTTGAATCTGAGAGTTTTTAATTAATTTTTTAATGCTTCCTCACTCTGTACTGGTCTGTGCCAGGTGTAGTGGAACTGCTGCTCTTCTATTCCAAGTTAACTGAAGAACTAACAGGAATACTTATTTCTGTAGCAACTCCTGGGGAAACCCCAAAGTATTCAAAGTAAAAAATTACCTGCTCTTCTGTGAGTCTTCTGTACTTAATTCTATGAGTTTTCATTTGTTTTAAACTTCACTCAGTAATCCATTAAAGATTACTCCAAAATGTTGAGGTAATGTCTACAAAGGTATCACAATATCACCAAGGTTGGAAGAGACCTCAAAGATCATCGAGTCCAACCTGTCACCACAGACCTCATGACTAGACCATGGCACCAAGTGCCGCGTCCAGTCCCCTCTTGAACCTCCAGGGACGGTGACTCTACCACCTCCCTGGGCAGCCCATTCCAATGACAAATGACTCTCTCAGTGAAGAACTTTCTCCTCACCTCAAGCCTAAACTTCTCCTGGTGCAGCTTGAGACTGTGTCCTCTTGTTCTGGTGCTGGGTGCTAGAGAGAAGAGGCCAACCCCTTCCTGGCTACAACCACCTTTCAGGTAGTTATAGAGAGCAATGAGGTCACCCCTGAGCCGCCTCTTCTCCAGACTAAGCAATCCCAGCTCCCTCAGCCTCTCCTCATAGGGTTTGTGCTCAAGGCCTCTCATCAGCCTCATTGCCCTTCTCTGGACACGTTCAAGTGTTTCGGTGTCCTTCCTAAACTGAGGGGCCCAGAACTGGACACAGAACTCAAGGTGCGGCCTAACCAATGCAGAGTGCAGGGGCACAATTACTTCCCTGCTCCTGCTGGCCGCACTATTACTAACACAGGCCAGGATGCCATTGAACTTCTTGGCCACCTAGGTAGAATGGTATCAGCAGGGTTTTTTTGCACTGTTTCTTCTTGGTGACTTTAATTCACACTTCAGAAACAGAAAATAGTGAGGTAGGTTTGTGTGGGGTCTTTTTGTTTGTTTGCTGGGGAGGGGTGGTGTGAATGTGGGAGTTGTGGTGTTGTGTAGTTTTGTTTGTGGTTTTTCTTTGGGTGGTGGTTGTTTGTTTGGGGGCTTTTTTGGGGGGAGGGTGGGAGGGTTGGTTGGTTTGTTTTGTTTTTATAGCTATCCTGACAATTGCCTGGAAGCTGAATAGGGCAAAGCTAGAGGTTAACTTCTGAATGACTGCTCCATGAAGGTTGGTTGTTCTGTGCTTAAGAGAAATGTTTTGAAAGTTTTGTGCAAATTTTTAAAGCAGCATCAATTGTGCAGAAATTGCTGACATATGTGGGACTGATCTTTGCCATATACCTTCACATACATCTGGAGGCATTAGAGCCTCATTCTTATGTTTTACATATTTGTTTACATACTTAGTAAATTATAGTGGGAATTACTGCAGTGGCGTTTTGGATCAGAGATGGAGAAAGTTTTATTTATCTTTTATTAAAAGGCAGTTTTATAAATAATCTTTGAATAAAGTCTGTGGATTTTAAATATCCAGAAATTTCATTTTGAGTGTCCTGGGTATCAATGAAGTGTGTCTTAATACTTCTGCAGCAGCCCTAGATCTGCCATACTTAGTATTGAGTGCTTCAGCAGTAATATTGGAATAGACATTCTGAATTCAGAATACTGTTTTATTATCATCACTAATGTGTACGTGCATTTTTTCTCTAGTTTTCCCACCTAGCTATGTCTTTGTTATAGTATAAAGAGATGATCCTGTTAGGTTTTTTTTGCAGCTTGGGTAATAATTTTTGAGTTGCTGGATGACATTATTTCTTTGTGAGGAGCTCCCATGTTTTCCAGCCATCCTTACCAAACCTTTTTGAAAGTCCTAGGGCTCTATTCCATTGTAAGTATAGCTTTGTGAAGTTTGAGAATTGGGGTCTTGGAGGCAGGCTGGGAAAAGGCATTGTTAGGGAATAATGTTAAGTTCCAGTTTTAAGGGACAGTGGTTGGATGTTTTCACTCAAGGTCTCTTCCCTGTCCCTTCTTTCTTTGCAGGGTACACATATGCATCTTGCCTGCTGTTGCACTCTGCATGCCAGCATCCGTAGGAGACTAGTAGTTCTTGCTGTTTTGTACTCAGATCTGAGCTGGTGTATTCCTACAGTAAGTAGGGAAGAAGCTGTAGGAGCTTGCACTTTGCTCAGCAGAGCTAGACCCAGCATGTTAGCAAGGATTGCTTGTTCGTTCATCTTCATCCATCATGTGGCTTTGTCTGACTCTTGGAGCAGAGACAAGAATAAGATGGCTGTTCACCATATTTATGCTATCTTGTCCGCACCATCTGTGTGAACAGATCTAAGGAAGTCCATGAGGGTCACAGAAATTCAGTTGTTTATAAATCTGGAAGTGGTAAGTTAATGCATCATATGTCACAGTAAAATGAGGTGAGGAAAATGGCACTGTAGGAGAGACGGTGTCAGTTCAACAAGAATAATTAAAAGGGCACGGTAAAAGCAGGGACTGGAAAATAAGGTAGGTTATGTAGCACTGAGGTACAAATCCATTGTAAGGAGATGGAGTTTCAGGTAGTTAATGGCTAACTGAAGAGAAGGGCCTGTGTGGGCTGGAAACTGGGTAAGGGACATGGAAAGAGGAGATGATAGGAGAGAAATGGCCCAGTGAATGTGGATTTGGGATAACTTAACAGAAAGAGGATCTTTGTCTTAGCTCTATGCTTCGGCATGCCTGGATGGGAAGCCTGAACTTTCAAAGTTAATGTGGTCATAAGTTTCCTTTACAAACTTTATTCTCATTTTCCTTTATGCTTGTCTAGCAAAACTGAATTTTACCTGAAAATTTCTAGGTCAGCTCTGATGAAAAATGCTTTTGTAATGCGTTTGTGTAAATAGACGTGACAGTTGTAAGCATTCTTTTGATCTGGTCTTCCAGGCTATTAGTAGCTTAAAAATAATTCCCTGCCATGTAAGACTTCCCACACACACACACTGCTTAGCAACTTTCATGAAATAAGTATTTCATTGAATTAGGATGATTGCAATTATGAAAGACCTGTAGGAAGGTGGATAAAGTAAAAATATTTGATGTTGCATTTGTGAGAGAACCAGTGTGGTTTGAGAGCATTAAATAGTGCAGTGACGTGTATATATAAAGAGTACCTTCAATCTCAGTGTTTTGAGACTGTTAGGTGTTTGGAATGACAGTAAGAACAGGTCAAATGAAGTTCTTGTTCCATAACCTGTAACAAGCAATAGCCAGGGAATGTTCAGGGAATGGGTGTGCACAGAATTAAAACTCCTCTTCCAGTATACACTTGACTTCAGCAGAGTGGGAGTTTCCAGGCCATGTGTAGTTTACAGATCCATTGCTATCTGTCAAACTGCTTTATTAGTCTCCTATGAATGTAAGTATTATTCTTACTTTTTTAAAAAATGATCTTTTAAAAATTGCTTTCCCATAGAAACAGTTTAATAGTAACATAGAAAAGAAGCTGACTTTTGATGTTTCTGACATAGTGAGCTCACTATTTACTGCCTTTTAGTCCATGTGTGTGGATAAAATGAAAAACCATTTCCTGTGCAAGTAGTACGTCATTTCATACTGATGTTCTCCCTCTCCATATATTATTAATCTCTCTACCCCTTTCACTCATTTTCTTCACTGTCTATCTATAGGCTCTTTAACAGGCAATAACTGTATAAATCTGAGCCTTATTGTTGCTCTTTTGTTCACCTTTTTCTGGTTATGGTTTATGCCATTTAAAATACGTGTCAAGAAGCTGTTTGCATCATTGAAGATAAGTAACTGCTTCTAGTAATTTTCTTTTACACCAGGAGGTTTGAGTTAATTTAAAGGATGTTTTAGTTACACTGTTGCTGTGTGCTAAACTAACCTTCTGTGAACATTCCCTCATTTTTTGAGGTTTTTGTAGTAAGTGCCAAGTACAATGAGTACCTCTACCTGAGCTACCTGGAAAGATCCATTTAATGGACTGAAAAACGTTCAGCCTAACATCAAATACTCTAAAATATTTCCCTCCTCACTGTGTTAGCAACAGTATAATCTCAGTGTATTGAAAGGTCCCTTCTCTATTGTAGCACCTTCAAACTTGAAATGTGGTAACACAGTATACATTCTCATGACTTCAATGTTATCTACCCCACTAGAGTAAGCAGTTCCATTTATGAAAAATACAATCTTTCACAATCACTTTAATAAAAAACTCATGGATATTTGTGCAGTCTACATCCCTGGAGGTTTCCAAGGCTTGCCTGTATAGAACCCTGAGCAGCTTGACCTGACTTCATAGCTGCTTTTAGCAGAAGGTTGAATTGGATGTCTCCTGTGGTCCTTTCCAGCCTGAATTATCCAATGGTCCTCATTTCTCTGCAATCTACAGCTTGTTGCAATGTATATTGAATAACTGCTGGAGCAAAGGGGCCTACATCTGGTAATTGCTGCCAGGAGCAGTGTAGTCCGTGTCACTTCACTGATGAAAACTGAACTTATTTTTAAAGTACATATTTATTGCTAAACAAAGTGGGGCAAAGGTTGCTTCAGTTGTTTGCAAAATGATTATTCTTGTGAATAGAAAGTAGTGTATATTTGTCATGCCACAGCTGTAAGTTTGTGGAATAGATTTTTAGTTTGTGTATGTGTTTTTTTATTTACAAATTACTGTGTAAAGAAATTGTTTGATTTGAAATGGGGGAATGTAGGAGTAATCTCTTTTTTTTATCAAGCATGCACTGTACCATATCTTGTTTGTTCTTCATCAAAGAAATGTCTAGTGCCAATCAAAACATTAAGTTACAGAATGGCTGACTTAAGAGAGATACTTTGCAAGTATCAGCTCTGAGTAGAAGGCTGATTAGATAACTTCTCAAATGCCATTCCAACCATATATTTATGGTATTTAAAATAAATATCACAGAATCATATCTGTGACATACTTCAGTAATTACTTTGTAGAGTTCTGAGCTTTTGTAGACTTTGCAGAAGTGTTGATTACCTATATAATACAGTTCCTGAAAACAGTTAAGTGCTAAATAGAAACATAGATTTTTCAGAAACTTGATATATTTAATGACATGCATTAGTTAGGGACTGGTTTGTAAAGTTTGTGGAATTCAGATGTGTATCTTATATCTCTGTACCCTGGCACCTTTTATCTGGAAATAGAATAATACTGAATTGCACTTGATTTAAACTAGTCTTTGTTAATGGTTAAGTGTTGTAAGAGGGAGTGCTTTCTCTTCTTTTTTTTCTTTTTGTTCTCTTGTTTGCAGCAGTTTTCTGTAAAGTGTTCCTAAATGGGTATTTTCAGAAGTGCATCACTAAGGAGGTAGGTTTTGCAAGCTCTTTCTGGATCACACCAAGTGTTTCTGCAGTCATTTCTCAAAAGCCAAAACATTTTTCTGAATTATTTTGTTTTGTCTTAGATAATTAAAAAATACGCAAGAGCTGCATTGGTTACTTTGTTGATACCTTTTTATAAGATTGTGTTTGTTGTTATTATAATAAGCAGTGGAGTAAAAAGTCAGTACATGTATTTCCAGCTAATGAGCAAATGTAGAGTCAAATGCAGTGCTCTGCCACTGAAACAGACAGAAATGGTAGTTGTGTGGTTCTTAAAATGCATGTGGTTTGCAGTTCTGAGTTGCATAAGATCAATATGAACTTTAAAATGTGTGTATTCAAAGAATTTAAATGACAAAATAGTTAGTTGCAAGTATTTGCTGGAAAACTCAAGTAAGCTTGTGTGATGTTGGTAATGACAGCCTCCTGTTGTCCTAAAAATGTAAAGTGTACTTTTGACTATGTAGAGACTATTCTCACAGTTCTTGATACTCACTGAATGGTTTGGATTGGAAGGTAGCTTGAAGATCATCTAGTTCCAACCACTGTGCCATGGACAGGGACATCTAGTAGACCAGATTGCTCAAGGCCTCATCCAACCTGATCTTGAACAACTCCAGGGATGGGGCACCCATAACCTCCCTGGGCAACCTGTCCCAGTGCCTCACCCCCACGCTCTATAGAACTTGTAATATCCAGTCTATATCCAGTCTAAATCTGCCCTCCTCAAGCTTCAGTCCATTCCCACTCATCCTACCTCTAGAAAACCCTAGTGAAAAATCCCTCATCACCTTTCCTGTAGGCCCCCTTCCATGTACTAGAAGGCTGCTACAAGGTCTTCCTGGAGCGTTCTCTTCTTCAGGCTGAACAACCCCAACACATACAACCTGTCCTCAAAGGGGAGGTGCACCAGCACTCTGATCATCTTTATGGCCCTCCTCTGGACCCATTCCAGGACTTCAATGTCCTTCCTATGCTGAGGGCACCAGGACTGGACACAGTACTCCAGATAGGGTCTAACAAGAGCAGTGGGGGAGTATCACTACTCTTCTCCTGCTGGTCACATTTCTTTTGATGGAGGACAGGCCACAGTTGGCCTTCCAAGCTGCAAGTGTATATTATATTGCCTGCTGTGACCCACTGCACCAGCTCATGCTGAGCTTTTTGTCAATTGACACCCCAAAGTCCTTCTCCTTGAAATTGCTCTTGAGCCACTTCTGACCCAGGCAGTGTTTGTGCTTGGAATTGCCCCAGAACAGGTATAGGACGTTGCACTTGGCCTTGCTTCATTAATGAGATGGACTTGGCTCCACCTCTCCAGCCTGTCTGAGTCCCTCTGGATGGAATCCCTGCCCTCCAGCATGTCAACCAAACCACATAGCTTGGTGTCATCCCCAAACTTGCTGAGGGTACACTCAATTCTACTATCCACATCATCAACAGAGGTTAAATAACTGTGGTCCCAGTGCTGACACTTGAGGGATGCCACTTGTCACTGGGCTCCACTTGGACATTGAGCCACTGACCACAACCCTCCGGGTATGGCCATCCAGCCAATTCCTCATCCAGCGAGTGGTCCATCCCTCAAGTTCATGCATTTCCATATGCTTTTGCAAAGCCTTCAAGATGATCTGCTCCATGATCTTGCCAGGCACACAGGTGAGACTGACTGGCCTAGGTTTCTGGGGTTTTCCCTTTCTCCCTTTGTGAAGAAGCAGGTTGTGTTTCCCCTTTTTCAGCCAGCTGGAGTTTCACTAGATTGCCATGACTTTTCAAATATGTTGGTTTCTGTGATTAGAAATGTTATACCACGGTTTCATTTTCCTGAGGTTTCCCTGTTCTTCAAAGAACAGAGACTAGGTGTCAGAAATAGTAGGGCGCGAGTCTGTTCTTCTCCTATATTTTCAGTACAAGAATGGTGGTTGGTGATGCTACTTCAGAAGTGTACAAAGGCAGGAAAACTGCTTAGAGAATGTAGTAGACTTTTTCTTCTATTTACGTTCAGGTGGAGATGGAGATATCTTACTGCCTTTAATTCTTCACAGGGTTACACATCATTCTGGAATGATTGCATCTCCTCAGGATTGCGTGGCTGTATGTTAATCGAATTGGCATTGCGAGGGCGTCTTCAGCTAGAGGCTTGTGGAATGAGGCGCAAAAGTCTATTAACAAGAAAGGTAAGTAGAGGGAAATTAGCACGTTTACTTTCGTGTCATGATCCGGGCAATATGGTAGTTCTGAATTGCAGCCAGTTGCAAGAAAAAGACAGGTTTACTTTTTCTTTTTTACATGAGGATAAGGATTCTGAGTAGCAGCCTAAGTTATGAATACACAGAGTTAAAAGCATTGTCCTGGTTTTGCAGGGATAGAATCGTAGTCCCATCATAGTACACAGGTTGTTAGCAGCTTTGAGTCAGCCAGGAGCTTAAGCTGGGCGGGGGGGCACAAGTGGACGCAGCAGTGATGACTGTGACACAAGCCATGGTAGCTGACCCAAGATGGTTCACAGATGCATCACATACCATAAATATCATGCTCATTAAAAAGGGAGAAATTTTCTGAGAAATTTTTCTGGGATCCTCTTCCTTCTGCTTATCCCCATCCCTGAAGGGGCTCACTTACTGTTCTGCTCCTGAGGGCCGCCTTCCCATTTATTGTAACTGACTTTCATTCACTGGGCTGAGGATAACTTTGCATACTTATATTGGTATTAGAATTAATATTTGTTTTGCTGTTTTATGAAATCTGTTTTCATGTCAACCCAAGGGTCTCCTCTCCTTCGCATGATTTGCCCTTCCTAGCTGTGGAGGGCTCTTTGAGTGATACAGCAACTACTATAGTTTAGCCCTGGATACAGGCAAAAGGTAGACAAGTGTTAAAATGGTGAGCTGAAGTTACTTTGAAAATCTTCTGTACTTGTTTTCTGCACTGTTTGTTCTCTTGACACATTCCTCCTGCTGTTGGGAACCTTGCACAGGCACCCTGGCTGGAGGCACGGCCAGCTGTATTGGCAGCAATTACTGCTGAGAGCCGGTAACACCAGTTGTAGTCTGCAAAAGGAACTGACTTCTGCAGTGGTGGTGAGATGTGGGCTGAGAGTGAAAGGAATGGCTGAGAGCCTGCCAGGTGCATCCTGCAAGCCTCCAGTTTAATTCCCTGGTCTGCTGTGTTACAGTTTGTTTTTGCAGTGCATGGAAAGGAAGGGATCCTTGTACTGTAGGCCCCTGAGAACACAAAATCACATCTAATTTAAGAATGCCACCAGTGTATTAAGTTGGCTGCACTCAATGATCTTTAAGATCGGCACATTTTTAAGGTCCTTTACTGAATGACACTGGAGATTTGAGAATGTAAGTTATTACTTCTGTTGCTGGATTTTTGCTTACTACAAAATGTGCAAAGTCACACTGCTTGCAAAATTTTTACTTTTGCAGCATTAGAGGTTACTTTCTAAGTAAGTTTATTGAAAATATGGCCAAGTGTTGTCCATCCTCCACAGATAAATTCTCTTATGGCACATTTCCCTGTCAATATTACCTTTTGCTCACATTTTGAAAGGAAAGCTTACAGATTCCCCAAGCTCTTCCTAGCTTCCTCCTCTGCTAAACAATCAACCTCTGTTCAGACAAAACAGCTCCTAATTCTTTTAGCTCCATTTAAGCATACTCATCGATTAGTGTACACAACTTTTTGAAATATTTTTTCTCTCCAGAGCTTTTGGTGCCTTAGACATTCAGGAATATTCTTCAGCAGTTAATTTCATTCTGTGTAAACCTGGTCTAACCACCTGAAATTGTGACTACGAGTTTTCTTAGGAAAATTAAAATAACCTGTGTATATCTTCAGTAAAGTACAAGCAAAATTATTGCCATCTTTCATGGTGGCTTGTTTTGTGTTCTGTTTTTGTCTGTGTTGGTTTGTTTTGGTGGTAGTTTTTTATTGGTTGTTTTATTTGTTTTTTTTTTTGTTTGTATGTTTGGGTCTTTTAGTTACATTTGATCATATAATTTTGGAGGGATGTGTGTGGGCTAGTTTATCACACTCACCCTTCCCCTGCCCCTCATTAAAGAAGATCTGAAAATTACCCAATATTAAAGAATTTGTCTTTTCTGCTTTTATAAGGCAATTGAGAGATTTCTTTCTAGACAGGAGAATTCTATGAAAAAGATGTTAATTTGAAATTCAAATTGATTGGTTTCTGCATAAGTAATTTCTTGCAAATAAAATCCCCAAGTACTGATACATAGCTGATACAGATGAGGTTTCTTCTCCCCCTGTACCATCTCAATTTAGAAAACATTCTCATGAATGACTTTCATTGTTTTGTATCACAGTATTACTAAGGTTGGAAGAGACCTCAAGGATCATCAAGTCCAACCTGTCACCACAGACCTCATGACTAGACCATGGCACCAAGTGCCACGTCCAGTCTCTTGAACACCTCCAGGGATGGTGACTCCACCACCTCCCTGGGCAGCCCGTTCCAACGATGAGCGAATCTCTCCGTGAAGAACTTTCTCCTCACCTCGAGCCTAAACTTCCCCTGGTGCAGCTTGAGACTGTGTCCCCTTGTTCTGGTGCTGGTTGCCTGGGAGAAGAGACCAACCGCTTCCTGGCTACAACCACCTTTCAAGTAGTTGTAGACAGCAATTAGGTCTCCCCTGAGCCTCCTCTTCTCCAGGCTAAACAACCCCAGCTCCCTCAGCCTCTCGTCATAGGGCTTGTGCTTGAGGCCTCTCACCAGCCTTGTTCATAGTATCATAGTATCAGTCAGGGTTGGAAGGGACCACAAGGATCATCTAGTTCCAACCCCCCTGCCATGGGCAGGGACACCCCACACTAGATCAGGCTGGCCAGAGCCTCATCCAGCCTGGTCTTAAACACCTCCAGGGACGGGGCCTCGACCACCTCCCTGGACAACCCATTCCAGGGTTTCACCACTCTCATGGTGAAGAACCTCCTCCTCAACTCCAGCCTGAATCTCCCCACCTCCAGCTTCATTCCATTCCCCCTACTCCTATCAGTACCTGAGATCCTCAGAAGTCCTTCCCCAGCCTTCCTGTAGGCCCCCTTCAGATACTGCAAGGCCACAATTAGGTCACCTGGGAGCTTTCTCTTCTCCAGACTGAACAGCCCCAACTTCTTCAGTCTGTCCTCACAGGAGAGGTGCTCCAGCCCTCTGATCATCCTCGTGGCCCTTCTCTGGACACGTTCCAGCATGTCCATATCCCTCTTGTAATAAGGGCTCCAGAACTGGACGCAGTACTCCAGGTGGGGTCTCACCAGAGCTGAGTAGAGGGGGAGAATCACCTCCCTTGACCTGCTAGCCACACTTCTCCTGATGCAGCCCAGGATCTGATTGGCTTTGCGGGCTGCAAGTGCACACTGAGAGCTCCTGTTGAGTTTCTCGTCCACCAGCACCCCCAAGTCTCTCTCCTCAGGGCTGCTTTCCAGCCAGTCACTGCCCAGCCTGGATTTGTGCCTGGGATTGCCTCGCCTCAGATGCAGGACCCTGCACTTGGTCTTGTTGAACCTCATGAGGTTGGCTT
>NW_027145135.1:12500-22500 GCF_026170545.1 Melanerpes formicivorus | reverse complement strand
TGTTCTCCGGGGAGAAGGTCTGCCGGCATCTCTAGAAATCTCCCCCCGCTCCTGACCGCCTCCCCCCCCCGCCCCCGCTGCCGGTTTGCGCGGAGCCCCCCCTTCCCGCCGTTGCCTCTTGCCGCTACCCCCGCCCCCCCCCCCGCTGCCGGTTTGCGCGGAGCCCCCCCTTCCCGCCGTTGCCTCTTGCCGCTACCCCCGCCCCCACCCGCTGCCGGTTTGCGCGGAGCCCCCCCTTCCCGCCGTTGCCTCTTGCCGCTACCCCCCGCCCCCCCCCCCGCTGCCGGTTTGCGCGGAGCCCCCCCTTCCCGCCGTTGCCTCTTGCCGCTACCCCCCGCCCCCCCCCCCGCTGCCGGTTTGCGCGGAGCCCCCCCTTCCCGCCGTTGCCTCTTGCCGCTACCCCCCGCCCCCCCCCCGCTGCCGGTTTGCGCGGAGCCCCCCCTTCCCGCCGTTGCCTCTTGCCGTTACCCCCGCCCCCCCCCCGCTGCCGGTTTGCGCGGAGCCCCCCCGCCTGCCGTTGCCTCTTGCCGCGGCCGCCACCGCCCCCCCCACACCCCCCGGCCCCCGTTACCGGTTTGCGCGGAGCCCCCCCTCCCGACGTTGCCTCTTGCCGCTGCTGCCACCCCCAGCTCCCCACACCCCCCGGCTCCCGTTAGCGGTTTGCGCGGAGCCCCCCCTTCCCGCCGTTGCCTCTTGCCGCTACCCCCCGCCCCCCCCCCCCCGCTGCCGGTTTGCGCGGAGCCCCCCCGCCTGCCGTTGCCTCTTGCCGCGGCCGCCACCGCCCCCCCCCACACCCCCCGGCCCCCGTTACCGGTTTGCGCGGAGCCCCCCCTCCCGACGTTGCCTCTTGCCGCTGCTGCCACCCCCCAGCTCCCCACACCCCCCGGCTCCCGTTACCGCTTTGCACGGAGCCCCCCCGCCCGCCGTTATCTCTTGCCGCTGCCGCGACCCATCTCCCCCCGCCCCGCCGCCGCTAACTGCCCCCCGAAGCCGCTAGCAGCTGGGCACCCCCCGCCAAAGCCGCCGCGGCTTCCCCTTCCCACATTGTCCCCTGGAGGGGGGATCGCGACGCGGGCTGCCCGGCTGCTCTCTAACCCCTGCGACCGAGGCGGCGCTGTTAGGGCGGCCGTGCCGGTGCCCCTTGCCGCAGCTAGCCTCTCGCCGCTGCCCCTCCCGTCCGTCGTCCCCCCGTCCCCAAAAACTTGCTGCTCTCCACGCTGTAGCCTGCACGGGGGAGGTTGCGCTCCGCTCCTCCGGCCCTAAAGCCGCCCTCGCCCGCCCCCCGGCTTGCCGCTTGGCTGGGCTGCCCGCCCGCCCGCTAATCCCCCCAACGCCCCCACCCCAAAAACACCCCAGCCCTACCGCATGCCGCTCCCCCTCTCCCCGCTCTCGCTGACCGCTGCCACCCCCCCCCCACCCCCTCCCCCCCGAAACAAACCCCCCAGCCCTACCGCATGCCGCTCCCCCTCTCTCCCTAGCCTGCCCCCCCCGCCGTCGCTTGCTGCTGCCGCCGCCGCCGCCGCCCGCCGCCGCCGCCGCCGGGACCCGCCTCGGTCTGGTGGCGCGCGCTCGGAGATCCCCGGCTACCCGTCCGTCCGTCCCTCCCTCCCCGCCCCGCCCCGGGGGAGGGCCCGGGGCAGCGCGGGCAGGCGGGGAGCAAAAAAAGGCGCGGGCGCCAAAAAACGTCGGGGTCCCGGGGTGGCGGAGGGGGGCGGCGGCGGGGGCGGCGGCGGGTACACGGCGCCGGGTCCAGGGCGCCGGGTCCAGCCCGTCCCGGGGCGGGGACAGGTGGTGTCGTCCGTCCCCCGCCCCCGTAACCTGCTCTGAAGCATCCGCTTCCCGCCGCGGTTCGCCCTCCACCCCCCCCGCCGCACACGCAGCTGCCGCTTCCCGCCGCCTCTGCCCCCCGCCCCGGGATCAACCACTCGCCGGGTCCAGCCGGTCCCGGTCCCGGGAACCTGCTCCCGGGGCCAGCCGGAGCCACGCCCCCTCCTCTGACGCTTCCAGCTGCCGCCTCCCCTCCCACCCCCCAAACTCACACTGGCCCTCGCCGGCCCGCCCACCCCGCCTACCTGCTTGCCCGCCGCCGCTGGGTGGCGTGCCGGACACTCTCGCACACAGGTACACAGACAGGGACACAGGGACACAGGCACTCAGGCACACAGGGACACAGGGACACAGGGACACAAGGACACAGGGACACAGGCACTCAGGCACTCAGGCACTCAGGGACACAGGGACACAGGGACACAGGGACACAGGCACTCAGGCACACAGGGACACAGGGACACAGGGACACAGGGACACAGGCACTCAGGCACTCAGGCACTCAGGGACACAGGGACACAGGGACACAGGCACTCAGGCACACAGGGACACAGGTGGCGGGCCGGAGGCCGCTCTCCACTGTGTGGCAGGGGTCCAAGAGCCACCCCAGCCCAACCCAGAGGGTCTTTTGCACCTCTCTAGAGGCCACCCAGAGACCCCAGGCCGCAGCAGAAGCCTCCCCCGCACGCTCTGCAGGCTTCCGACCCACCCCAGGCCGCAGCAGAAGCCTCTCCCGCACGCTCTGCAGGCTTCCGACCCACCCCAGGCCGCACCAGAAGCCTCTCCCGCACGCTCTGCAGGCTTCTCAGCCACCCCAGGCCGCAGCAGAAGCCTCTCCCGCACGCCCTGCAGGCTTCTCAGCCACCCCAGGCCGCAGCAGAAGCCTCTCCCGCACGCTCTTCAGGCTTCTCAGCCACCCCAGGCCGCACCAGAAGCCTCCCCCGCACGCTCTGCAGGCTTCTCAGCCACCCCAGGCCGCACCAGAAGCCTCTCCCGCACGCTCTTCAGGCTTCTCAGCCACCCCAGGCCGCACCAGAAGCCTCCCCCGCACGCTCTTCAGGCTTCTCAGCCACCCCAGGCCGCACCAGAAGCCTCCCCCGCACGCTCTGCAGGCTTCCCACCCACCCCAGGCCGCAGCAGAAGCCTCTCCCGCACGCTCTGCAGGCTTCCGACCCACCCCAGGCCGCACCAGAAGCCTCCCCCGCACGCTCTGCAGGCTTCCGTCCCACCCCAGGCCGCACCAGAAGCCTCCCCCGCATGCTCTGCAGGCTTCCGTCCCACCCCAGGCCGCACCAGAAGCCTCCCCCGCACGCTCTGCAGGCTTCTCAGCCACCCCAGGCCGCACCAGAAGCCTCCCCCGCACGCTCTGCAGGCTTCTCAGCCACCCCAGGCCGCACCAGAAGCCTCCCCCGCACGCTCTGCAGGCTTCTCAGCCACCCCAGGCCGCAGCAGAAGCCTCCCCCGCACGCTCTGCAGGCTTCTCAGCCACCCCAGGCCGCAGCAGAAGCCTCCCCCGCACGCTCTGCAGGCTTCTCAGCCACCCCAGGCCGCAGCAGAAGCCTCCCCCGCACGCTCTGCAGGCTTCTCAGCCACCCCAGGCCCCAACAGAAGCCTCTCCCGCACGCTCTGCAGGCTTCCGACCCACCCCAGGCCGCACCAGAAGCCTCCCCCGCACGCTCTGCAGGCTTCCGTCCCACCCCAGGCCGCACCAGAAGCCTCCCCCGCACGCTCTGCAGGCTTCTCAGCCACCCCAGGCCGCACCAGAAGCCTCCCCCGCACGCTCTGCAGGCTTCTCAGCCACCCCAGGCCGCAGCAGAAGCCTCCCCCGCACGCTCTGCAGGCTTCTCAGCCACCCCAGGCCGCAGCAGAAGCCTCCCCCGCACGCTCTGCAGGCTTCTCAGCCACCCCAGGCCCCAACAGAAGCCTCTCCCGCACGCTCTGCAGGCTTCCGACCCACCCCAGGCCGCAGCAGAAGCCTCTCCCGCACGCTCTGCAGGCTTCCGACCCACCCCAGGCCGCACCAGAAGCCTCCCCCGCACGCTCTGCAGGCTTCCGTCCCACCCCAGGCCGCACCAGAAGCCTCCCCCGCACGCTCTGCAGGCTTCCGTCCCACCCCAGGCCGCACCAGAAGCCTCCCCCGCACGCTCTGCAGGCTTCTCAGCCACCCCAGGCCGCAGCAGAAGCCTCCCCCGCACGCTCTGCAGGCTTCTCAGCCACCCCAGGCCGCAGCAGAAGCCTCCCCCGCACGCTCTGCAGGCTTCTCAGCCACCCCAGGCCGCAGCAGAAGCCTCCCCCGCACGCTCTGCAGGCTTCTCAGCCACCCCAGGCCCCAACAGAAGCCTCTCCCGCACGCTCTGCAGGCTTCTCAGCCACCCCAGGCCGCACCAGAAGCCTCCCCCGCACGCTCTGCAGGCTTCCGTCCCACCCCAGGCCGCACCAGAAGCCTCCCCCGCACGCTCTGCAGGCTCCCTTGTCTGCTTTGGAAGGCCTCCCATCCACTCCAGACCTGCCTGGAGGCCTCCCTCGACTGCTCCCGGGGCCCTCGAAGCCACCCTAGGCCTTTCTGGAGGACCTGCTCGACCGCTCGGGCGGCTTCTGACGCACCCTCGGCCATCCGGCGCCCAGCAGCTCCCAGGGCCAGGCACCGGCCTCCCCCTCCGGCCGCCCCTGGGGCCGGGGGTGGCTCGGACTCGGCGCCCCCAACGTGTCGTCCCGTCCCCCCCCGCCCCGCACCGCCGAACATTCGCTGCAGCCGAGGGCTTGCCGCTCGACGCCTACCCCACCCGCCCAGCCCCCCGCTGCGGCCCGGCGCTGCCCCGGCCGCTGCGCCCCGCCTCTCATCGCTCCCCCCACCCGGCAACCGGCCGCCGGGCACGGCAAGTCCCAGGGCAGGGAACAGGTGCTGCCGGGACCCCCGTGCTGGCTGCCGGCTTCCCGGGGCTGCCCCGGGCACGGACAGGTCGCCCCCCCGCCCCGGCGAATGTTCACCGAACCGGCTGCCGGCTGCCTTCGAGCACCCCCCGCCCCCCGCCACTATCGTCCCCCCCCGCCCCCCCTCCGCCTCCGCTGCCGCTTCTCCCCGCACCGCCTCCACTGCCTCCCCCCGCCGCCGGCGAACGAGTCGCCGGATCCGTAGGGTGCCGGGAGCCCGAACGGCGAGCGGCTCCGGCTGCTGCCGGGACCGGGGGGATTCGAGCCGGTCCGGCCGCGGCCGGGACCCCGTGCCGGAAGCCGGCATCCCGGGACGGCCCCGGGACGGCCCCGGTCGCCGGCCGGGTGACGTTCAGCGAAGCGGCTGCCGCCAGTCTTTGGGCCTCCCCCGTGCCGGGGCCGCGGGGATTCGAGCCGGTCCGGCCGCGGCCGGGATCCCGGGCCGGACGATGGCTTCCCGGGCCGGTCCCGGTCGCCTCCCGGGTGACGTTCACCGAAGCGGCTGCCGGCTGTCTTCGAGCCCCCCCCCCCCCTCCGCCTCCGCTGCCGCTTCTCCCCGCACCCCCCTCCACTGCCTCCCCCCGCCGCCGGCGAACGAGTCGCCGGATCTGTAGGGTGCCGGGAGCCCGAACGGCGAGCGGCTCCGGCTGCTGCCGGGACCGCGGGGATTCGAGCCGCTCCGGCCGCGGCCGGGACCCCCGTGCCGGAAGCCGGCATCCCCGGACGGCCCCGGGACGGCCCCGGTCGCCGGCCGGGTGACGTTCACCGAAGCGGCTGCCGGCTGTCTTCGAGCCCCCCCCCCCCCTCCGCCTCCGCTGCCGCTTCTCCCCGCACCCCCTCCACTGCCTCCCCCCGCCGCCGGCGAACGAGTCGCCGGATCTGTAGGGTGCCGGGAGCCCGAACGGCGAGCGGCTCCGGCTGCTGCCGGGACCGCGGGGATTCGAGCCGCTCCGGCCGCGGCCGGGACCCCCGTGCCGGAAGCCGGCATCCCCGGACGGCCCCGGGACGGCCCCGGTCGCCGGCCGGGTGACGTTCACCGAAGCGGCTGCCGGCTGTCTTCGAGCCCCCCCCCCTCCGCCTCCGCTGCCGCTTCTGCCCGCACCCCCTCCACTGCCTCCCCCCCGCCGCCGGCGAACGAGTCGGCGGATCCGTAGGGTGCCGGGAGCCCGAACGGCGAGCGGCTCCGGCTGCTGCCGGGACCCGCGGGGATTCGAGCCGGTCCGGCCGCGGCCGGGACCCCGTGCCGGAAGCCGGCATCCCGGGACGGCCCCGGGACGGCCCCGGTCGCCGGCCGGGTGACGTTCAGCGAAGCGGCTGCCGCCAGTCTTTGGGCCTCCCCCGTGCCGGGGCCGCGGGGCTTCGAGCCGGTCCGGCCGCGGCCGGGATCCGGGGCCGGACGATGGCTTCCCGGGCCGGTCCCGGTCGCCTCCCGGGTGACGTTCACCGAAGCGGCTGCCGGCTGTCTTCGAGCCCCCCCCCCCCCTCCGCCTCCGCGGCCAGCTTCTGCCCGCACCCCCTCCACTGCCTCCCCCCGCCGCCCGCGAACGAGTCGCCGGATCTGTAGGGTGCCGGGAGCCCGAACGGCGAGCGGCTCCGGCTGCTGCCGGGACCGCGGGGATTCGAGCCGGTCCGGCCGCGGCCGGGACCCCGTGCCGGAAGCCGGCATCCCCGGACGGCCCCGGGACGGCCCCGGTCGCCGGCCGGGTGACGTTCACCGAAGCGGCTGCCGGCTGTCTTCGAGCCCCCCCCCCCCTCCGCCTCCGCTGCCGCTTCTCCCCGCACCCCCTCCACTGCCTCCCCCCGCCGCCGGCGAACGAGTCGGCGGATCCATACCGTCCCGAGAGCCCGAGGCGGCGGCACCCAGTGCGGGTCCGGCCGAGGCCGGGACCCCGTGCCTGTCGCAGGCTTCCCGGGACGGCCCCGGAACGGCCGCGGTCGCCGGCCGGGTGACGTTCTCCGAAGCGGCTGCCGGCTGTCTTCGAGCCCCCCCCCCCCCTCCGCCTCCGCTGCCGCTTCTGCCCGCACCTCCTTCACTGCCTCCCCCCGCCGCCGGCGAACGAGTCGCCGGATCCGTAGGGTGCCGGGAGCCCGAACGGCGAGCGGCTCCGGCTGCTGCCGGGACCGCGGGGATTCGAGCCGCTCCGGCCGCGGCCGGGACCCCGTGCCGGATGCCGGCATCCCGGGACGGCCCCGGGACGGCCCCGGTCGCCGGCCGGGTGACGTTCAGCGAAGCGGCTGCCGCCAGTCTTTGGGCCTCCCCCGTGCCGGGGCCGCGGGGCTTCGAGTCGGTCCGGCCGCGGCTGGGACCCCGTGCCTGTCGCAGGCTTCCCGGGACGGCCCCGGAACGGCCGCGGTCGCCGGCCGGGTGACGTTCACCGAGGCGACTGCCGGCTGTCTTCGAGCCCCCCCCCCCCCTGCCGGAGCCGCGGGGATACGAGCCGGTCCGGCCGCGGCCGGGACCCCGTGCCGGAAGCCGGCATCCCGGGACGGCCCCGGGACGGCCCCGATCGCCTCCTGGGTGACGTTCACCGAAGCGGCTGCCGGCTGTCTTCGAGCCCCCCCCCCCCTCCGCCTCCGCTGCCGCTTCTCCCCGCACCCCCTCCACTGCCTCCCCCCGCCGCCCGCGAACGAGTCGCCGGATCTGTAGGGGGCCGGGAGCCCGAGGCGGCGAGCGGCTCCGGCTGCTGCCGGGACCGCGAGGCTTCGAGCCGGTCCGGCCGCGGCCGGGATCTCGTTCGAACGTCGTCTTCCCGGGACGGTCCCGGGAGGGCCCCAGTCTCCTCCCGGGTGACGTTCACCGAAGCGGCTGCCGGCTGTCTTCGAGCCCCCACCCCTGCCGTGGCCGCGGGGATTCGCCCCGGTCCGGCAGCTGACGGTTCCCTGTGTCGGACGCCGGCTTCCCGGGACTGCCCCGGGACAGCCCCGGTCGCCTCCCGGGTGACGTTCACCGAAGCTGCTGCCCGCCTGTCTTTGTCCCCCCCCCCCCCGTGCTCTCCCTCAGGCGGGAGGTAGACGTGCTCTCCCTCGGCGAGTAGACGTGCTCTCCCTCGGCGAGTAGACGTGCTCTCCCTGGGCGAGTAGACGTGCTCTCCCTCGGCGAGTAGACGTGCTCTCCCTCGGCGAGTAGACGTGCTCTCCCTGGGCGAGTAGACGTGCTCTCCCTGGGCGAGTAGACGTGCTCTCCCTGGGCGAGTAGACGTGCTCTCCCTCGGCGAGTAGACGTGCTCTCCCTGGGCGAGTAGACGTGCTCTCCCTGGGCGAGTAGACGTGCTCTCCCTGGGCGAGTAGACGTGCTCTCCCTGGGCGAGTAGACGTGCTCTCCCTGGGCGAGTAGACGTGCTCTCCCTGGGCGAGTAGACGTGCTCTCCCTGGGCGAGTAGACGTGCTCTCCCTGGGCGAGTAGACGTGCTCTCCCTGGGCGAGTAGACGTGCTCTCCCTGGGCGAGTAGACGTGCTCTCCCTCGGCGAGTAGACGTGCTCTCCCTCGGCGAGTAGACGTGCTCTCCGCGGAGATCGCGCTTGTCGCCAAGGGGTCGCTGTTGCGCTCTGCCTCCGCCTACGTCATCGTACAAGCCGGCGTGATTTCTGCGACCTGCCGCTGGGCGGAGGTCGGCTGGTTGTGCGCTCGCGGAGCTGACGGCCCTCCAGTTCCGTATATGAGGGAACAAGCGACGCCGAGCACTCCCAGGGCAGCGCTGCCGAGCGGCTGCTCCAAGCCACCCGCCAGGCGGCTGGGCAGGGGTCCGTCTGGCTTCTCGGTGGCTTTCGCCCGGGTCAGAGAGGGGACCCGCGGGGCCGAACAAAGGCGCGGCGGTTTGGAGCGGCCGCTGGCGCACCCTCAGCGGTGTTGGATGGGTTTCGCTCGTCCGTGAGCCGGAGCCCAGCCCGGGCTCGGCAACGAAAGCGGGGAAAAGAAAAAAAGTTGACGAGTGGCTGGCGCCGGCCACTGCCGAAGTGTGGAACCCCCGAAGCGAAGTTTGCCCGGTGGGGCACGGGGGCAGAGAAAGCCGGGGAGATGTGGTGCCGGCGTCGGTCCCACCAAGAATGGAAAGCAAGCCCGTCCAGGCACGGCGAGAGAGAGCCCGGTAAGGGGCAGAGAGAGTTCCCAGCACTGGACCCTCTTCACGGGGGTTCCCCCCCATGGCCAAAGCCGCAGCCCGCGGGGGCACGGCATCTAAGGGAAAAGCCAGCGGCGGTGACTGGCCACTCGTACGCTATGGAGCCCGGCATGGGGGGAGGAGGGCAAGCCGGTGCCCCAGCACGGCTTCCTCCTGGCTCCAGAGGGGCGCCCCGTGATGGAGATGTAACTCGGTGCAGCTTGAGGGAAAATGCAAGCCCACATTTCGGGGAGGCAGAGGTGCCCTGTGAGCCGGTGCGGCCCGGTGCAGCTTGCCCCCCCCCATCTCTGGAGGGCGCCCCGTTTGCTCCTCCGGCGTGTTGCCCGCACGCCGAGCCCCGTGCCTGCTGGCTGCTCCCGAGGGCGGTGGCGGGTGCGCGTGGCTGTGTCTGTCCCAGAAGAGCGAGGCCGTGGGGCCTCCGCTGGCTTCCTTTCCTTCTGTCCTTGTTGATCGATGAGGCCTTTCGGGTCGCGTCGGAAAGGGCCCCCGGCCGGCAGGGCAAGGGCGGTCTTCCTTTCCACTTCGCTTCCCGTCGCGTGTGAGGTGTCGTCCTCGTTCCCCCAGCCCCGAGCGGCTCGAGCGGGGGGGAGCCGTGGCGTTAGCGGCCCGGCGCGTGCCTTGCCGCATCCTCCCCTTTCCACCTCCCCCCCGGCGCTGGGGCAGGGTTCGGGGACCGGTCTACCGCAACCGGCTTTGTGACTGCTGCGTGGCCCCGTGAGTTTTCAGGTGTCCTAAAACGCGTGAGGCGCCGGTGTCGTCCTCGGTTCCGGGTACCCGCGGGTGCCGGCCGCGAGCAGCTGCGTGTGGCGGGGGTTGGCCGAGCCGAGAGCGAGGCGGCGGCGTCGCGAAAGTTAAAAGGGGCTAAAAGCGGCGCCGCGCGTGAGGCCTCACCTGCCCGGGTGGGGTCCCCGAGGGTTCCTCCCTAAATGAAACCTCTAGCCTGAGAAGGGCGGCTTTGTGGCCCGTCCCCCCGCCCGCTGCCGAGCGAGCCGCCCCGGCTCTAAGGTCCTGGCGTGCCGGGGGCGCGCCCCGCTTCCGCGGGTCGCTGTCTCCTCTAGCACGTCCCGGTGCTCCCGTGGCAAGGCGGGGAGAGAGACGAGGGCCTTCTCCCCGCCGGGCGTGTC
>NW_027145134.1:0-27423 GCF_026170545.1 Melanerpes formicivorus | reverse complement strand
TAACTTCTGGAGGCAGTCAAAATGAGCCTTAGAATTCTTCCCTACCTTATTCCTGTGCTGAGATACAGGCTGCTCCAACCTGCTGTAAAATGCTTGATTTCGAGAGTGAGCGAAACTAATGAAAACATTGTTGGGGTAAAACCTAAAGGGAAAGACCTAGCACCAAATCCAATTTGCCATCTGATCTAACTTCTGGAGGCAGTCAAAATGAGCCTTAGAATTCTTCCCTACCTTATTCCTGTGCTGAGATACAGGCTGCTCCAACCTGCTGTAAAATGCTTGATTTCGAGAGTGAGCGAAACTAATGAAAACATTGTTGGGGTAAAACCTAAAGGGAAAGACCTAGCACCAAATCCAATTTGCCATCTGATCTAACTTCTGGAGGCAGTCAAAATGAGCCTTAGAATTCTTCCCTACCTTATTCCTGTGCTGAGATACAGGCTGCTCCAACCTGCTGTAAAATGCTTGATTTCGAGAGTGAGCGAAACTAATGAAAACATTGTTGGGGTAAAACCTAAAGGGAAAGACCTAGCACCAAATCCAATTTGCCATCTGATCTAACTTCTGGAGGCAGTCAAAATGAGCCTTAGAATTCTTCCCTACCTTATTCCTGTGCTGAGATACAGGCTGCTCCAACCTGCTGTAAAATGCTTGATTTCGAGAGTGAGCGAAACTAATGAAAACATTGTTGGGGTAAAACCTAAAGGGAAAGACCTAGCACCAAATCCAATTTGCCATCTGATCTAACTTCTGGAGGCAGTCAAAATGAGCCTTAGAATTCTTCCCTACCTTATTCCTGTGCTGAGATACAGGCTGCTCCAACCTGCTGTAAAATGCTTGATTTCGAGAGTGAGCGAAACTAATGAAAACATTGTTGGGGTAAAACCTAAAGGGAAAGACCTAGCACCAAATCCAATTTGCCATCTGATCTAACTTCTGGAGGCAGTCAAAATGAGCCTTAGAATTCTTCCCTACCTTATTCCTGTGCTGAGATACAGGCTGCTCCAACCTGCTGTAAAATGCTTGATTTCGAGAGTGAGCGAAACTAATGAAAACATTGTTGGGGTAAAACCTAAAGGGAAAGACCTAGCACCAAATCCAATTTGCCTTCTGATCTAACTTCTGGAGGCAGTCAAAATGAGCCTTAGAATTCTTCCCTACCTTATTCCTGTGCTGAGATACAGGCTGCTCCAACCTGCTGTAAAATGCTTGATTTCGAGAGTGAGCGAAACTAATGAAAACATTGTTGGGGTAAAACCTAAAGGGAAAGACCTAGCACCAAATCCAATTTGCCATCTGATCTAACTTCTGGAGGCAGTCAAAATGAGCCTTAGAATTCTTCCCTACCTTATTCCTGTGCTGAGATACAGGCTGCTCCAACCTGCTGTAAAATGCTTGATTTCGAGAGTGAGCGAAACTAATGAAAACATTGTTGGGGTAAAACCTAAAGGGAAAGACCTAGCACCAAATCCAATTTGCCATCTGATCTAACTTCTGGAGGCAGTCAAAATGAGCCTTAGAATTCTTCCCTACCTTATTCCTGTGCTGAGATACAGGCTGCTCCAACCTGCTGTAAAATGCTTGATTTCGAGAGTGAGCGAAACTAATGAAAACATTGTTGGGGTAAAACCTAAAGGGAAAGACCTAGCACCAAATCCAATTTGCCATCTGATCTAACTTCTGGAGGCAGTCAAAATGAGCCTTAGAATTCTTCCCTACCTTATTCCTGTGCTGAGATACAGGCTGCTCCAACCTGCTGTAAAATGCTTGATTTCGAGAGTGAGCGAAACTAATGAAAACATTGTTGGGGTAAAACCTAAAGGGAAAGACCTAGCACCAAATCCAATTTGCCATCTGATCTAACTTCTGGAGGCAGTCAAAATGATCCTTAGAATTCTTCCCTACCTTATTCCTGTGCTGAGATACAGGCTGCTCCAACCTGCTGTAAAATGCTTGATTTCGAGAGTGAGCGAAACTAATGAAAACATTGTTGGGGTAAAACCTAAAGGGAAAGACCTAGCACCAAATCCAATTTGCCATCTGATCTAACTTCTGGAGGCAGTCAAAATGAGCCTTAGAATTCTTCCCTACCTTATTCCTGTGCTGAGATACAGGCTGCTCCAACCTGCTGTAAAATGCTTGATTTCGAGAGTGATGCGAAACTAATGAAAACATTGTTGGGGTAAAACCTAAAGGGAAAGACCTAGCACCAAATCCAATTTGCCATCTGATCTAACTTCTGGAGGCAGTCAAAATGAGCCTTAGAATTCTTCCCTACCTTATTCCTGTGCTGAGATACAGGCTGCTCCAACCTGCTGTAAAATGCTTGATTTCGAGAGTGAGCGAAACTAATGAAAACATTGTTGGGGTAAAACCTAAAGGGAAAGACCTAGCACCAAATCCAATTTGCCATCTGATCTAACTTCTGGAGGCAGTCAAAATGAGCCTTAGAATTCTTCCCTACCTTATTCCTGTGCTGAGATACAGGCTGCTCCAACCTGCTGTAAAATGCTTGATTTCGAGAGTGAGCGAAACTAATGAAAACATTGTTGGGGTAAAACCTAAAGGGAAAGACCTAGCACCAAATCCAATTTGCCATCTGATCTAACTTCTGGAGGCAGTCAAAATGAGCCTTAGAATTCTTCCCTACCTTATTCCTGTGCTGAGATACAGGCTGCTCCAACCTGCTGTAAAATGCTTGATTTCGAGAGTGAGCGAAACTAATGAAAACATTGTTGGGGTAAAACCTAAAGGGAAAGACCTAGCACCAAATCCAATTTGCCATCTGATCTAACTTCTGGAGGCAGTCAAAATGAGCCTTAGAATTCTTCCCTACCTTATTCCTGTGCTGAGATACAGGCTGCTCCAACCTGCTGTAAAATGCTTGATTTCGAGAGTGAGCGAAACTAATGAAAACATTGTTGGGGTAAAACCTAAAGGGAAAGACCTAGCACCAAATCCAATTTGCCATCTGATCTAACTTCTGGAGGCAGTCAAAATGAGCCTTAGAATTCTTCCCTACCTTATTCCTGTGCTGAGATACAGGCTGCTCCAACCTGCTGTAAAATGCTTGATTTCGAGAGTGTGAGCGAAACTAATGAAAACATTGTTGGGGTAAAACATAAAGGGAAAGACCTAGCACCAAATCCAATTTGCCATCTGATCTAACTTCTGGAGGCAGTCAAAATGAGCCTTAGAATTCTTCCCTACCTTATTCCTGTGCTGAGATACAGGCTGCTCCAACCTGCTGTAAAATGCTTGATTTCGAGAGTGAGCGAAACTAATGAAAACATTGTTGGGGTAAAACCTAAAGGGAAAGACCTAGCACCAAATCCAATTTGCCATCTGATCTAACTTCTGGAGGCAGTCAAAATGAGCCTTAGAATTCTTCCCTACCTTATTCCTGTGCTGAGATACAGGCTGCTCCAACCTGCTGTAAAATGCTTGATTTCGAGAGTGAGCGAAACTAATGAAACATTGTTGGGGTAAAACCTAAAGGGAAAGACCTAGCACCAAATCCAATTTGCCATCTGATCTAACTTCTGGAGGCAGTCAAAATGAGCCTTAGAATTCTTCCCTACCTTATTCCTGTGCTGAGATACAGGCTGCTCCAACCTGCTGTAAAATGCTTGATTTCGAGAGTGAGCGAAAACTAATGAAAACATTGTTGGGGTAAAACCTAAAGGGAAAGACCTAGCACCAAATCCAATTTGCCATCTGATCTAACTTCTGGAGGCAGTCAAAATGAGCCTTAGAATTCTTCCCTACCTTATTCCTGTGCTGAGATACAGGCTGCTCCAACCTGCTGTAAAATGCTTGATTTCGAGAGTGAGCGAAACTAATGAAAACATTGTTGGGGTAAAACCTAAAGGGAAAGACCTAGCACCAAATCCAATTTGCCATCTGATCTAACTTCTGGAGGCAGTCAAAATGATCCTTAGAATTCTTCCCTACCTTATTCCTGTGCTGAGATACAGGCTGCTCCAACCTGCTGTAAAATGCTTGATTTCGAGAGTGAGCGAAACTAATGAAAACATTGTTGGGGTAAAACCTAAAGGGAAAGACCTAGCACCAAATCCAATTTGCCATCTGATCTAACTTCTGGAGGCAGTCAAAATGAGCCTTAGAATTCTTCCCTACCTTATTCCTGTGCTGAGATACAGGCTGCTCCAACCTGCTGTAAAATGCTTGATTTCGAGAGTGAGCGAAACTAATGAAAACATTGTTGGGGTAAAACCTAAAGGGAAAGACCTAGCACCAAATCCAATTTGCCATCTGATCTAACTTCTGGAGGCAGTCAAAATGAGCCTTAGAATTCTTCCCTACCTTATTCCTGTGCTGAGATACAGGCTGCTCCAACCTGCTGTAAAATGCTTGATTTCGAGAGTGAGCGAAACTAATGAAAACATTGTTGGGGTAAAACCTAAAGGGAAAGACCTAGCACCAAATCCAATTTGCCATCTGATCTAACTTCTGGAGGCAGTCAAAATGATCCTTAGAATTCTTCCCTACCTTATTCCTGTGCTGAGATACAGGCTGCTCCAACCTGCTGTAAAATGCTTGATTTCGAGAGTGAGCGAAACTAATGAAAACATTGTTGGGGTAAAACCTAAAGGGAAAGACCTAGCACCCAAATCCAATTTGCCATCTGATCTAACTTCTTGGAGGCAGTCAAAATGAGCCTTAGAATTCTTCCCTACCTTATTCCTGTGCTGAGATACAGGCTGCTCCAACCTGCTGTAAAATGCTTGATTTCGAGAGTGAGCGAAACTAATGAAAACATTGTTGGGGTAAAACCTAAAGGGAAAGACCTAGCACCAAATCCAATTTGCCATCTGATCTAACTTCTGGAGGCAGTCAAAATGAGCCTTAGAATTCTTCCCTACCTTATTCCTGTGCTGAGATACAGGCTGCTCCAACCTGCTGTAAAATGCTTGATTTCGAGAGTGAGCGAAACTAATGAAAACATTGTTGGGGTAAAACCTAAAGGGAAAGACCTAGCACCAAATCCAATTTGCCATCTGATCTAACTTCTGGAGGCAGTCAAAATGAGCCTTAGAATTCTTCCCTACCTTATTCCTGTGCTGAGATACAGGCTGCTCCAACCTGCTGTAAAATGCTTGATTTCGAGAGTGAGCGAAACTAATGAAAACATTGTTGGGGTAAAACCTAAAGGGAAAGACCTAGCACCAAATCCAATTTGCCATCTGATCTAACTTCTGGAGGCAGTCAAAATGAGCCTTAGAATTCTTCCCTACCTTATTCCTGTGCTGAGATACAGGCTGCTCCAACCTGCTGTAAAATGCTTGATTTCGAGAGTGAGCGAAACTAATGAAAACATTGTTGGGGTAAAACCTAAAGGGAAAGACCTAGCACCAAATCCAATTTGCCATCTGATCTAACTTCTGGAGGCAGTCAAAATGAGCCTTAGAATTCTTCCCTACCTTATTCCTGTGCTGAGATACAGGCTGCTCCAACCTGCTGTAAAATGCTTGATTTCGAGAGTGAGCGAAACTAATGAAAACATTGTTGGGGTAAAACCTAAAGGGAAAGACCTAGCACCAAATCCAATTTGCCATCTGATCTAACTTCTGGAGGCAGTCAAAATGAGCCTTAGAATTCTTCCCTACCTTATTCCTGTGCTGAGATACAGGCTGCTCCAACCTGCTGTAAAATGCTTGATTTCGAGAGTGAGCGAAACTAATGAAAACATTGTTGGGGTAAAACCTAAAGGGAAAGACCTAGCACCAAATCCAATTTGCCATCTGATCTAACTTCTGGAGGCAGTCAAAATGAGCCTTAGAATTCTTCCCTACCTTATTCCTGTGCTGAGATACAGGCTGCTCCAACCTGCTGTAAAATGCTTGATTTCGAGAGTGAGCGAAACTAATGAAAACATTGTTGGGGTAAAACCTAAAGGGAAAGACCTAGCACCAAATCCAATTTGCCATCTGATCTAACTTCTGGAGGCAGTCAAAATGAGCCTTAGAATTCTTCCCTACCTTATTCCTGTGCTGAGATACAGGCTGCTCCAACCTGCTGTAAAATGCTTGATTTCGAGAGTGAGCGAAACTAATGAAAACATTGTTGGGGTAAAACCTAAAGGGAAAGACCTAGCACCAAATCCAATTTGCCATCTGATCTAACTTCTGGAGGCAGTCAAAATGAGCCTTAGAATTCTTCCCTACCTTATTCCTGTGCTGAGATACAGGCTGCTCCAACCTGCTGTAAAATGCTTGATTTCGAGAGTGAGCGAAACTAATGAAAACATTGTTGGGGTAAAACCTAAAGGGAAAGACCTAGCACCAAATCCAATTTGCCATCTGATCTAACTTCTGGAGGCAGTCAAAATGAGCCTTAGAATTCTTCCCTACCTTATTCCTGTGCTGAGATACAGGCTGCTCCAACCTGCTGTAAAATGCTTGATTTCGAGAGTGAGCGAAACTAATGAAAACATTGTTGGGGTAAAACCTAAAGGGAAAGACCTAGCACCAAATCCAATTTGCCATCTGATCTAACTTCTGGAGGCAGTCAAAATGAGCCTTAGAATTCTTCCCTACCTTATTCCTGTGCTGAGATACAGGCTGCTCCAACCTGCTGTAAAATGCTTGATTTCGAGAGTGAGCGAAACTAATGAAAACATTGTTGGGGTAAAACCTAAAGGGAAAGACCTAGCACCAAATCCAATTTGCCATCTGATCTAACTTCTGGAGGCAGTCAAAATGAGCCTTAGAATTCTTCCCTACCTTATTCCTGTGCTGAGATACAGGCTGCTCCAACCTGCTGTAAAATGCTTGATTTCGAGAGTGAGCGAAACTAATGAAAACATTGTTGGGGTAAAACCTAAAGGGAAAGACCTAGCACCAAATCCAATTTGCCATCTGATCTAACTTCTGGAGGCAGTCAAAATGAGCCTTAGAATTCTTCCCTACCTTATTCCTGTGCTGAGATACAGGCTGCTCCAACCTGCTGTAAAATGCTTGATTTCGAGAGTGAGCGAAACTAATGAAAACATTGTTGGGGTAAAACCTAAAGGGAAAGACCTAGCACCAAATCCAATTTGCCATCTGATCTAACTTCTGGAGGCAGTCAAAATGAGCCTTAGAATTCTTCCCTACCTTATTCCTGTGCTGAGATACTGGCTGCTCCAACCTGCTGTAAAATGCTTGATTTCGAGAGTGAGCGAAACTAATGAAAACATTGTTGGGGTAAAACCTAAAGGGAAAGACCTAGCACCAAATCCAATTTGCCATCTGATCTAACTTCTGGAGGCAGTCAAAATGATCCTTAGAATTCTTCCCTACCTTATTCCTGTGCTGAGATACAGGCTGCTCCAACCTGCTGTAAAATGCTTGATTTCGAGAGTGAGCGAAACTAATGAAAACATTGTTGGGGTAAAACCTAAAGGGAAAGACCTAGCACCAAATCCAATTTGCCATCTGATCTAACTTCTGGAGGCAGTCAAAATGAGCCTTAGAATTCTTCCCTACCTTATTCCTGTGCTGAGATACAGGCTGCTCCAACCTGCTGTAAAATGCTTGATTTCGAGAGTGAGCGAAACTAATGAAAACATTGTTGGGGTAAAACCTAAAGGGAAAGACCTAGCACCAAATCCAATTTGCCATCTGATCTAACTTCTGGAGGCAGTCAAAATGAGCCTTAGAATTCTTCCCTACCTTATTCCTGTGCTGAGATACAGGCTGCTCCAACCTGCTGTAAAATGCTTGATTTCGAGAGTGAGCGAAACTAATGAAAACATTGTTGGGGTAAAACCTAAAGGGAAAGACCTAGCACCAAATCCAATTTGCCATCTGATCTAACTTCTGGAGGCAGTCAAAATGAGCCTTAGAATTCTTCCCTACCTTATTCCTGTGCTGAGATACAGGCTGCTCCAACCTGCTGTAAAATGCTTGATTTCGAGAGTGAGCGAAACTAATGAAAACATTGTTGGGGTAAAACCTAAAGGGAAAGACCTAGCACCAAATCCAATTTGCCATCTGATCTAACTTCTGGAGGCAGTCAAAATGAGCCTTAGAATTCTTCCCTACCTTATTCCTGTGCTGAGATACAGGCTGCTCCAACCTGCTGTAAAATGCTTGATTTCGAGAGTGAGCGAAACTAATGAAAACATTGTTGGGGTAAAACCTAAAGGGAAAGACCTAGCACCAAATCCAATTTGCCATCTGATCTAACTTCTGGAGGCAGTCAAAATGAGCCTTAGAATTCTTCCCTACCTTATTCCTGTGCTGAGATACAGGCTGCTCCAACCTGCTGTAAAATGCTTGATTTCGAGAGTGAGCGAAACTAATGAAAACATTGTTGGGGTAAAACCTAAAGGGAAAGACCTAGCACCAAATCCAATTTGCCATCTGATCTAACTTCTGGAGGCAGTCAAAATGAGCCTTAGAATTCTTCCCTACCTTATTCCTGTGCTGAGATACAGGCTGCTCCAACCTGCTGTAAAATGCTTGATTTCGAGAGTGAGCGAAACTAATGAAAACATTGTTGGGGTAAAACCTAAAGGGAAAGACCTAGCACCAAATCCAATTTGCCATCTGATCTAACTTCTGGAGGCAGTCAAAATGAGCCTTAGAATTCTTCCCTACCTTATTCCTGTGCTGAGATACAGGCTGCTCCAACCTGCTGTAAAATGCTTGATTTCGAGAGTGAGCGAAACTAATGAAAACATTGTTGGGGTAAAACCTAAAGGGAAAGACCTAGCACCAAATCCAATTTGCCATCTGATCTAACTTCTGGAGGCAGTCAAAATGAGCCTTAGAATTCTTCCCTACCTTATTCCTGTGCTGAGATACAGGCTGCTCCAACCTGCTGTAAAATGCTTGATTTCGAGAGTGAGCGAAACTAATGAAAACATTGTTGGGGTAAAACCTAAAGGGAAAGACCTAGCACCAAATCCAATTTGCCATCTGATCTAACTTCTGGAGGCAGTCAAAATGAGCCTTAGAATTCTTCCCTACCTTATTCCTGTGCTGAGATACAGGCTGCTCCAACCTGCTGTAAAATGCTTGATTTCGAGAGTGAGCGAAACTAATGAAAACATTGTTGGGGTAAAACCTAAAGGGAAAGACCTAGCACCAAATCCAATTTGCCATCTGATCTAACTTCTGGAGGCAGTCAAAATGAGCCTTAGAATTCTTCCCTACCTTATTCCTGTGCTGAGATACAGGCTGCTCCAACCTGCTGTAAAATGCTTGATTTCGAGAGTGAGCGAAACTAATGAAAACATTGTTGGGGTAAAACCTAAAGGGAAAGACCTAGCACCAAATCCAATTTGCCATCTGATCTAACTTCTGGAGGCAGTCAAAATGAGCCTTAGAATTCTTCCCTACCTTATTCCTGTGCTGAGATACAGGCTGCTCCAACCTGCTGTAAAATGCTTGATTTCGAGAGTGAGCGAAACTAATGAAAACATTGTTGGGGTAAAACCTAAAGGGAAAGACCTAGCACCAAATCCAATTTGCCATCTGATCTAACTTCTGGAGGCAGTCAAAATGAGCCTTAGAATTCTTCCCTACCTTATTCCTGTGCTGAGATACAGGCTGCTCCAACCTGCTGTAAAATGCTTGATTTCGAGAGTGAGCGAAACTAATGAAAACATTGTTGGGGTAAAACCTAAAGGGAAAGACCTAGCACCAAATCCAATTTGCCATCTGATCTAACTTCTGGAGGCAGTCAAAATGTGCCTTAGAATTCTTCCCTACCTTATTCCTGTGCTGAGATACAGGCTGCTCCAACCTGCTGTAAAATGCTTGATTTCGAGAGTGAGCGAAACTAATGAAAACATTGTTGGGGTAAAACCTAAAGGGAAAGACCTAGCACCAAATCCAATTTGCCATCTGATCTAACTTCTGGAGGCAGTCAAAATGAGCCTTAGAATTCTTCCCTACCTTATTCCTGTGCTGAGATACAGGCTGCTCCAACCTGCTGTAAAATGCTTGATTTCGAGAGTGAGCGAAACTAATGAAAACATTGTTGGGGTAAAACCTAAAGGGAAAGACCTAGCACCAAATCCAATTTGCCATCTGATCTAACTTCTGGAGGCAGTCAAAATGAGCCTTAGAATTCTTCCCTACCTTATTCCTGTGCTGAGATACAGGCTGCTCCAACCTGCTGTAAAATGCTTGATTTCGAGAGTGAGCGAAACTAATGAAAACATTGTTGGGGTAAAACCTAAAGGGAAAGACCTAGCACCAAATCCAATTTGCCATCTGATCTAACTTCTGGAGGCAGTCAAAATGAGCCTTAGAATTCTTCCCTACCTTATTCCTGTGCTGAGATACAGGCTGCTCCAACCTGCTGTAAAATGCTTGATTTCGAGAGTGAGCGAAACTAATGAAAACATTGTTGGGGTAAAACCTAAAGGGAAAGACCTAGCACCAAATCCAATTTGCCATCTGATCTAACTTCTGGAGGCAGTCAAAATGAGCCTTAGAATTCTTCCCTACCTTATTCCTGTGCTGAGATACAGGCTGCTCCAACCTGCTGTAAAATGCTTGATTTCGAGAGTGAGCGAAACTAATGAAAACATTGTTGGGGTAAAACCTAAAGGGAAAGACCTAGCACCAAATCCAATTTGCCATCTGATCTAACTTCTGGAGGCAGTCAAAATGAGCCTTAGAATTCTTCCCTACCTTATTCCTGTGCTGAGATACAGGCTGCTCCAACCTGCTGTAAAATGCTTGATTTCGAGAGTGAGCGAAACTAATGAAAACATTGTTGGGGTAAAACCTAAAGGGAAAGACCTAGCACCAAATCCAATTTGCCATCTGATCTAACTTCTGGAGGCAGTCAAAATGAGCCTTAGAATTCTTCCCTACCTTATTCCTGTGCTGAGATACAGGCTGCTCCAACCTGCTGTAAAATGCTTGATTTCGAGAGTGAGCGAAACTAATGAAAACATTGTTGGGGTAAAACCTAAAGGGAAAGACCTAGCACCAAATCCAATTTGCCATCTGATCTAACTTCTGGAGGCAGTCAAAATGAGCCTTAGAATTCTTCCCTACCTTATTCCTGTGCTGAGATACAGGCTGCTCCAACCTGCTGTAAAATGCTTGATTTCGAGAGTGAGCGAAACTAATGAAAACATTGTTGGGGTAAAACCTAAAGGGAAAGACCTAGCACCAAATCCAATTTGCCATCTGATCTAACTTCTGGAGGCAGTCAAAATGAGCCTTAGAATTCTTCCCTACCTTATTCCTGTGCTGAGATACAGGCTGCTCCAACCTGCTGTAAAATGCTTGATTTCGAGAGTGAGCGAAACTAATGAAAACATTGTTGGGGTAAAACCTAAAGGGAAAGACCTAGCACCAAATCCAATTTGCCATCTGATCTAACTTCTGGAGGCAGTCAAAATGAGCCTTAGAATTCTTCCCTACCTTATTCCTGTGCTGAGATACAGGCTGCTCCAACCTGCTGTAAAATGCTTGATTTCGAGAGTGAGCGAAACTAATGAAAACATTGTTGGGGTAAAACCTAAAGGGAAAGACCTAGCACCAAATCCAATTTGCCATCTGATCTAACTTCTGGAGGCAGTCAAAATGAGCCTTAGAATTCTTCCCTACCTTATTCCTGTGCTGAGATACAGGCTGCTCCAACCTGCTGTAAAATGCTTGATTTCGAGAGTGAGCGAAACTAATGAAAACATTGTTGGGGTAAAACCTAAAGGGAAAGACCTAGCACCAAATCCAATTTGCCATCTGATCTAACTTCTGGAGGCAGTCAAAATGAGCCTTAGAATTCTTCCCTACCTTATTCCTGTGCTGAGATACAGGCTGCTCCAACCTGCTGTAAAATGCTTGATTTCGAGAGTGAGCGAAACTAATGAAAACATTGTTGGGGTAAAACCTAAAGGGAAAGACCTAGCACCAAATCCAATTTGCCATCTGATCTAACTTCTGGAGGCAGTCAAAATGAGCCTTAGAATTCTTCCCTACCTTATTCCTGTGCTGAGATACAGGCTGCTCCAACCTGCTGTAAAATGCTTGATTTCGAGAGTGAGCGAAACTAATGAAAACATTGTTGGGGTAAAACCTAAAGGGAAAGACCTAGCACCAAATCCAATTTGCCATCTGATCTAACTTCTGGAGGCAGTCAAAATGAGCCTTAGAATTCTTCCCTACCTTATTCCTGTGCTGAGATACAGGCTGCTCCAACCTGCTGTAAAATGCTTGATTTCGAGAGTGAGCGAAACTAATGAAAACATTGTTGGGGTAAAACCTAAAGGGAAAGACCTAGCACCAAATCCAATTTGCCATCTGATCTAACTTCTGGAGGCAGTCAAAATGAGCCTTAGAATTCTTCCCTACCTTATTCCTGTGCTGAGATACAGGCTGCTCCAACCTGCTGTAAAATGCTTGATTTCGAGAGTGAGCGAAACTAATGAAAACATTGTTGGGGTAAAACCTAAAGGGAAAGACCTAGCACCAAATCCAATTTGCCATCTGATCTAACTTCTGGAGGCAGTCAAAATGAGCCTTAGAATTCTTCCCTACCTTATTCCTGTGCTGAGATACAGGCTGCTCCAACCTGCTGTAAAATGCTTGATTTCGAGAGTGAGCGAAACTAATGAAAACATTGTTGGGGTAAAACCTAAAGGGAAAGACCTAGCACCAAATCCAATTTGCCATCTGATCTAACTTCTGGAGGCAGTCAAAATGAGCCTTAGAATTCTTCCCTACCTTATTCCTGTGCTGAGATACAGGCTGCTCCAACCTGCTGTAAAATGCTTGATTTCGAGAGTGAGCGAAACTAATGAAAACATTGTTGGGGTAAAACCTAAAGGGAAAGACCTAGCACCAAATCCAATTTGCCATCTGATCTAACTTCTGGAGGCAGTCAAAATGAGCCTTAGAATTCTTCCCTACCTTATTCCTGTGCTGAGATACAGGCTGCTCCAACCTGCTGTAAAATGCTTGATTTCGAGAGTGAGCGAAACTAATGAAAACATTGTTGGGGTAAAACCTAAAGGGAAAGACCTAGCACCAAATCCAATTTGCCATCTGATCTAACTTCTGGAGGCAGTCAAAATGAGCCTTAGAATTCTTCCCTACCTTATTCCTGTGCTGAGATACAGGCTGCTCCAACCTGCTGTAAAATGCTTGATTTCGAGAGTGAGCGAAACTAATGAAAACATTGTTGGGGTAAAACCTAAAGGGAAAGACCTAGCACCAAATCCAATTTGCCATCTGATCTAACTTCTGGAGGCAGTCAAAATGAGCCTTAGAATTCTTCCCTACCTTATTCCTGTGCTGAGATACAGGCTGCTCCAACCTGCTGTAAAATGCTTGATTTCGAGAGTGAGCGAAACTAATGAAAACATTGTTGGGGTAAAACCTAAAGGGAAAGACCTAGCACCAAATCCAATTTGCCATCTGATCTAACTTCTGGAGGCAGTCAAAATGAGCCTTAGAATTCTTCCCTACCTTATTCCTGTGCTGAGATACAGGCTGCTCCAACCTGCTGTAAAATGCTTGATTTCGAGAGTGAGCGAAACTAATGAAAACATTGTTGGGGTAAAACCTAAAGGGAAAGACCTAGCACCAAATCCAATTTGCCATCTGATCTAACTTCTGGAGGCAGTCAAAATGAGCCTTAGAATTCTTCCCTACCTTATTCCTGTGCTGAGATACAGGCTGCTCCAACCTGCTGTAAAATGCTTGATTTCGAGAGTGAGCGAAACTAATGAAAACATTGTTGGGGTAAAACCTAAAGGGAAAGACCTAGCACCAAATCCAATTTGCCATCTGATCTAACTTCTGGAGGCAGTCAAAATGAGCCTTAGAATTCTTCCCTACCTTATTCCTGTGCTGAGATACAGGCTGCTCCAACCTGCTGTAAAATGCTTGATTTCGAGAGTGAGCGAAACTAATGAAAACATTGTTGGGGTAAAACCTAAAGGGAAAGACCTAGCACCAAATCCAATTTGCCATCTGATCTAACTTCTGGAGGCAGTCAAAATGAGCCTTAGAATTCTTCCCTACCTTATTCCTGTGCTGAGATACAGGCTGCTCCAACCTGCTGTAAAATGCTTGATTTCGAGAGTGAGCGAAACTAATGAAAACATTGTTGGGGTAAAACCTAAAGGGAAAGACCTAGCACCAAATCCAATTTGCCATCTGATCTAACTTCTGGAGGCAGTCAAAATGAGCCTTAGAATTCTTCCCTACCTTATTCCTGTGCTGAGATACAGGCTGCTCCAACCTGCTGTAAAATGCTTGATTTCGAGAGTGAGCGAAACTAATGAAAACATTGTTGGGGTAAAACCTAAAGGGAAAGACCTAGCACCAAATCCAATTTGCCATCTGATCTAACTTCTGGAGGCAGTCAAAATGAGCCTTAGAATTCTTCCCTACCTTATTCCTGTGCTGAGATACAGGCTGCTCCAACCTGCTGTAAAATGCTTGATTTCGAGAGTGAGCGAAACTAATGAAAACATTGTTGGGGTAAAACCTAAAGGGAAAGACCTAGCACCAAATCCAATTTGCCATCTGATCTAACTTCTGGAGGCAGTCAAAATGAGCCTTAGAATTCTTCCCTACCTTATTCCTGTGCTGAGATACAGGCTGCTCCAACCTGCTGTAAAATGCTTGATTTCGAGAGTGAGCGAAACTAATGAAAACATTGTTGGGGTAAAACCTAAAGGGAAAGACCTAGCACCAAATCCAATTTGCCATCTGATCTAACTTCTGGAGGCAGTCAAAATGAGCCTTAGAATTCTTCCCTACCTTATTCCTGTGCTGAGATACAGGCTGCTCCAACCTGCTGTAAAATGCTTGATTTCGAGAGTGAGCGAAACTAATGAAAACATTGTTGGGGTAAAACCTAAAGGGAAAGACCTAGCACCAAATCCAATTTGCCATCTGATCTAACTTCTGGAGGCAGTCAAAATGAGCCTTAGAATTCTTCCCTACCTTATTCCTGTGCTGAGATACAGGCTGCTCCAACCTGCTGTAAAATGCTTGATTTCGAGAGTGAGCGAAACTAATGAAAACATTGTTGGGGTAAAACCTAAAGGGAAAGACCTAGCACCAAATCCAATTTGCCATCTGATCTAACTTCTGGAGGCAGTCAAAATGAGCCTTAGAATTCTTCCCTACCTTATTCCTGTGCTGAGATACAGGCTGCTCCAACCTGCTGTAAAATGCTTGATTTCGAGAGTGAGCGAAACTAATGAAAACATTGTTGGGGTAAAACCTAAAGGGAAAGACCTAGCACCAAATCCAATTTGCCATCTGATCTAACTTCTGGAGGCAGTCAAAATGAGCCTTAGAATTCTTCCCTACCTTATTCCTGTGCTGAGATACAGGCTGCTCCAACCTGCTGTAAAATGCTTGATTTCGAGAGTGAGCGAAACTAATGAAAACATTGTTGGGGTAAAACCTAAAGGGAAAGACCTAGCACCAAATCCAATTTGCCATCTGATCTAACTTCTGGAGGCAGTCAAAATGAGCCTTAGAATTCTTCCCTACCTTATTCCTGTGCTGAGATACAGGCTGCTCCAACCTGCTGTAAAATGCTTGATTTCGAGAGTGAGCGAAACTAATGAAAACATTGTTGGGGTAAAACCTAAAGGGAAAGACCTAGCACCAAATCCAATTTGCCATCTGATCTAACTTCTGGAGGCAGTCAAAATGAGCCTTAGAATTCTTCCCTACCTTATTCCTGTGCTGAGATACAGGCTGCTCCAACCTGCTGTAAAATGCTTGATTTCGAGAGTGAGCGAAACTAATGAAAACATTGTTGGGGTAAAACCTAAAGGGAAAGACCTAGCACCAAATCCAATTTGCCATCTGATCTAACTTCTGGAGGCAGTCAAAATGAGCCTTAGAATTCTTCCCTACCTTATTCCTGTGCTGAGATACAGGCTGCTCCAACCTGCTGTAAAATGCTTGATTTCGAGAGTGAGCGAAACTAATGAAAACATTGTTGGGGTAAAACCTAAAGGGAAAGACCTAGCACCAAATCCAATTTGCCATCTGATCTAACTTCTGGAGGCAGTCAAAATGAGCCTTAGAATTCTTCCCTACCTTATTCCTGTGCTGAGATACAGGCTGCTCCAACCTGCTGTAAAATGCTTGATTTCGAGAGTGAGCGAAACTAATGAAAACATTGTTGGGGTAAAACCTAAAGGGAAAGACCTAGCACCAAATCCAATTTGCCATCTGATCTAACTTCTGGAGGCAGTCAAAATGAGCCTTAGAATTCTTCCCTACCTTATTCCTGTGCTGAGATACAGGCTGCTCCAACCTGCTGTAAAATGCTTGATTTCGAGAGTGAGCGAAACTAATGAAAACATTGTTGGGGTAAAACCTAAAGGGAAAGACCTAGCACCAAATCCAATTTGCCATCTGATCTAACTTCTGGAGGCAGTCAAAATGAGCCTTAGAATTCTTCCCTACCTTATTCCTGTGCTGAGATACAGGCTGCTCCAACCTGCTGTAAAATGCTTGATTTCGAGAGTGAGCGAAACTAATGAAAACATTGTTGGGGTAAAACCTAAAGGGAAAGACCTAGCACCAAATCCAATTTGCCATCTGATCTAACTTCTGGAGGCAGTCAAAATGAGCCTTAGAATTCTTCCCTACCTTATTCCTGTGCTGAGATACAGGCTGCTCCAACCTGCTGTAAAATGCTTGATTTCGAGAGTGAGCGAAACTAATGAAAACATTGTTGGGGTAAAACCTAAAGGGAAAGACCTAGCACCAAATCCAATTTGCCATCTGATCTAACTTCTGGAGGCAGTCAAAATGAGCCTTAGAATTCTTCCCTACCTTATTCCTGTGCTGAGATACAGGCTGCTCCAACCTGCTGTAAAATGCTTGATTTCGAGAGTGAGCGAAACTAATGAAAACATTGTTGGGGTAAAACCTAAAGGGAAAGACCTAGCACCAAATCCAATTTGCCATCTGATCTAACTTCTGGAGGCAGTCAAAATGAGCCTTAGAATTCTTCCCTACCTTATTCCTGTGCTGAGATACAGGCTGCTCCAACCTGCTGTAAAATGCTTGATTTCGAGAGTGAGCGAAACTAATGAAAACATTGTTGGGGTAAAACCTAAAGGGAAAGACCTAGCACCAAATCCAATTTGCCATCTGATCTAACTTCTGGAGGCAGTCAAAATGAGCCTTAGAATTCTTCCCTACCTTATTCCTGTGCTGAGATACAGGCTGCTCCAACCTGCTGTAAAATGCTTGATTTCGAGAGTGAGCGAAACTAATGAAAACATTGTTGGGGTAAAACCTAAAGGGAAAGACCTAGCACCAAATCCAATTTGCCATCTGATCTAACTTCTGGAGGCAGTCAAAATGAGCCTTAGAATTCTTCCCTACCTTATTCCTGTGCTGAGATACAGGCTGCTCCAACCTGCTGTAAAATGCTTGATTTCGAGAGTGAGCGAAACTAATGAAAACATTGTTGGGGTAAAACCTAAAGGGAAAGACCTAGCACCAAATCCAATTTGCCATCTGATCTAACTTCTGGAGGCAGTCAAAATGATCCTTAGAATTCTTCCCTACCTTATTCCTGTGCTGAGATACAGGCTGCTCCAACCTGCTGTAAAATGCTTGATTTCGAGAGTGAGCGAAACTAATGAAAACATTGTTGGGGTAAAACCTAAAGGGAAAGACCTAGCACCAAATCCAATTTGCCATCTGATCTAACTTCTGGAGGCAGTCAAAATGATCCTTAGAATTCTTCCCTACCTTATTCCTGTGCTGAGATACAGGCTGCTCCAACCTGCTGTAAAATGCTTGATTTCGAGAGTGAGCGAAACTAATGAAAACATTGTTGGGGTAAAACCTAAAGGGAAAGACCTAGCACCAAATCCAATTTGCCATCTGATCTAACTTCTGGAGGCAGTCAAAATGATCCTTAGAATTCTTCCCTACCTTATTCCTGTGCTGAGATACAGGCTGCTCCAACCTGCTGTAAAATGCTTGATTTCGAGAGTGAGCGAAACTAATGAAAACATTGTTGGGGTAAAACCTAAAGGGAAAGACCTAGCACCAAATCCAATTTGCCATCTGATCTAACTTCTGGAGGCAGTCAAAATGAGCCTTAGAATTCTTCCCTACCTTATTCCTGTGCTGAGATACAGGCTGCTCCAACCTGCTGTAAAATGCTTGATTTCGAGAGTGAGCGAAACTAATGAAAACATTGTTGGGGTAAAACCTAAAGGGAAAGACCTAGCACCAAATCCAATTTGCCATCTGATCTAACTTCTGGAGGCAGTCAAAATGAGCCTTAGAATTCTTCCCTACCTTATTCCTGTGCTGAGATACAGGCTGCTCCAACCTGCTGTAAAATGCTTGATTTCGAGAGTGAGCGAAACTAATGAAAACATTGTTGGGGTAAAACCTAAAGGGAAAGACCTAGCACCAAATCCAATTTGCCATCTGATCTAACTTCTGGAGGCAGTCAAAATGAGCCTTAGAATTCTTCCCTACCTTATTCCTGTGCTGAGATACAGGCTGCTCCAACCTGCTGTAAAATGCTTGATTTCGAGAGTGAGCGAAACTAATGAAAACATTGTTGGGGTAAAACCTAAAGGGAAAGACCTAGCACCAAATCCAATTTGCCATCTGATCTAACTTCTGGAGGCAGTCAAAATGAGCCTTAGAATTCTTCCCTACCTTATTCCTGTGCTGAGATACAGGCTGCTCCAACCTGCTGTAAAATGCTTGATTTCGAGAGTGAGCGAAACTAATGAAAACATTGTTGGGGTAAAACCTAAAGGGAAAGACCTAGCACCAAATCCAATTTGCCATCTGATCTAACTTCTGGAGGCAGTCAAAATGAGCCTTAGAATTCTTCCCTACCTTATTCCTGTGCTGAGATACAGGCTGCTCCAACCTGCTGTAAAATGCTTGATTTCGAGAGTGAGCGAAACTAATGAAAACATTGTTGGGGTAAAACCTAAAGGGAAAGACCTAGCACCAAATCCAATTTGCCATCTGATCTAACTTCTGGAGGCAGTCAAAATGAGCCTTAGAATTCTTCCCTACCTTATTCCTGTGCTGAGATACAGGCTGCTCCAACCTGCTGTAAAATGCTTGATTTCGAGAGTGAGCGAAACTAATGAAAACATTGTTGGGGTAAAACCTAAAGGGAAAGACCTAGCACCAAATCCAATTTGCCATCTGATCTAACTTCTGGAGGCAGTCAAAATGAGCCTTAGAATTCTTCCCTACCTTATTCCTGTGCTGAGATACAGGCTGCTCCAACCTGCTGTAAAATGCTTGATTTCGAGAGTGAGCGAAACTAATGAAAACATTGTTGGGGTAAAACCTAAAGGGAAAGACCTAGCACCAAATCCAATTTGCCATCTGATCTAACTTCTGGAGGCAGTCAAAATGAGCCTTAGAATTCTTCCCTACCTTATTCCTGTGCTGAGATACAGGCTGCTCCAACCTGCTGTAAAATGCTTGATTTCGAGAGTGAGCGAAACTAATGAAAACATTGTTGGGGTAAAACCTAAAGGGAAAGACCTAGCACCAAATCCAATTTGCCATCTGATCTAACTTCTGGAGGCAGTCAAAATGAGCCTTAGAATTCTTCCCTACCTTATTCCTGTGCTGAGATACAGGCTGCTCCAACCTGCTGTAAAATGCTTGATTTCGAGAGTGAGCGAAACTAATGAAAACATTGTTGGGGTAAAACCTAAAGGGAAAGACCTAGCACCAAATCCAATTTGCCATCTGATCTAACTTCTGGAGGCAGTCAAAATGAGCCTTAGAATTCTTCCCTACCTTATTCCTGTGCTGAGATACAGGCTGCTCCAACCTGCTGTAAAATGCTTGATTTCGAGAGTGAGCGAAACTAATGAAAACATTGTTGGGGTAAAACCTAAAGGGAAAGACCTAGCACCAAATCCAATTTGCCATCTGATCTAACTTCTGGAGGCAGTCAAAATGAGCCTTAGAATTCTTCCCTACCTTATTCCTGTGCTGAGATACAGGCTGCTCCAACCTGCTGTAAAATGCTTGATTTCGAGAGTGAGCGAAACTAATGAAAACATTGTTGGGGTAAAACCTAAAGGGAAAGACCTAGCACCAAATCCAATTTGCCATCTGATCTAACTTCTGGAGGCAGTCAAAATGAGCCTTAGAATTCTTCCCTACCTTATTCCTGTGCTGAGATACAGGCTGCTCCAACCTGCTGTAAAATGCTTGATTTCGAGAGTGAGCGAAACTAATGAAAACATTGTTGGGGTAAAACCTAAAGGGAAAGACCTAGCACCAAATCCAATTTGCCATCTGATCTAACTTCTGGAGGCAGTCAAAATGAGCCTTAGAATTCTTCCCTACCTTATTCCTGTGCTGAGATACAGGCTGCTCCAACCTGCTGTAAAATGCTTGATTTCGAGAGTGAGCGAAACTAATGAAAACATTGTTGGGGTAAAACCTAAAGGGAAAGACCTAGCACCAAATCCAATTTGCCATCTGATCTAACTTCTGGAGGCAGTCAAAATGAGCCTTAGAATTCTTCCCTACCTTATTCCTGTGCTGAGATACAGGCTGCTCCAACCTGCTGTAAAATGCTTGATTTCGAGAGTGAGCGAAACTAATGAAAACATTGTTGGGGTAAAACCTAAAGGGAAAGACCTAGCACCAAATCCAATTTGCCATCTGATCTAACTTCTGGAGGCAGTCAAAATGAGCCTTAGAATTCTTCCCTACCTTATTCCTGTGCTGAGATACAGGCTGCTCCAACCTGCTGTAAAATGCTTGATTTCGAGAGTGAGCGAAACTAATGAAAACATTGTTGGGGTAAAACCTAAAGGGAAAGACCTAGCACCAAATCCAATTTGCCATCTGATCTAACTTCTGGAGGCAGTCAAAATGAGCCTTAGAATTCTTCCCTACCTTATTCCTGTGCTGAGATACAGGCTGCTCCAACCTGCTGTAAAATGCTTGATTTCGAGAGTGAGCGAAACTAATGAAAACATTGTTGGGGTAAAACCTAAAGGGAAAGACCTAGCACCAAATCCAATTTGCCATCTGATCTAACTTCTGGAGGCAGTCAAAATGAGCCTTAGAATTCTTCCCTACCTTATTCCTGTGCTGAGATACAGGCTGCTCCAACCTGCTGTAAAATGCTTGATTTCGAGAGTGAGCGAAACTAATGAAAACATTGTTGGGGTAAAACCTAAAGGGAAAGACCTAGCACCAAATCCAATTTGCCATCTGATCTAACTTCTGGAGGCAGTCAAAATGAGCCTTAGAATTCTTCCCTACCTTATTCCTGTGCTGAGATACAGGCTGCTCCAACCTGCTGTAAAATGCTTGATTTCGAGAGTGAGCGAAACTAATGAAAACATTGTTGGGGTAAAACCTAAAGGGAAAGACCTAGCACCAAATCCAATTTGCCATCTGATCTAACTTCTGGAGGCAGTCAAAATGAGCCTTAGAATTCTTCCCTACCTTATTCCTGTGCTGAGATACAGGCTGCTCCAACCTGCTGTAAAATGCTTGATTTCGAGAGTGAGCGAAACTAATGAAAACATTGTTGGGGTAAAACCTAAAGGGAAAGACCTAGCACCAAATCCAATTTGCCATCTGATCTAACTTCTGGAGGCAGTCAAAATGAGCCTTAGAATTCTTCCCTACCTTATTCCTGTGCTGAGATACAGGCTGCTCCAACCTGCTGTAAAATGCTTGATTTCGAGAGTGAGCGAAACTAATGAAAACATTGTTGGGGTAAAACCTAAAGGGAAAGACCTAGCACCAAATCCAATTTGCCATCTGATCTAACTTCTGGAGGCAGTCAAAATGAGCCTTAGAATTCTTCCCTACCTTATTCCTGTGCTGAGATACAGGCTGCTCCAACCTGCTGTAAAATGCTTGATTTCGAGAGTGAGCGAAACTAATGAAAACATTGTTGGGGTAAAACCTAAAGGGAAAGACCTAGCACCAAATCCAATTTGCCATCTGATCTAACTTCTGGAGGCAGTCAAAATGAGCCTTAGAATTCTTCCCTACCTTATTCCTGTGCTGAGATACAGGCTGCTCCAACCTGCTGTAAAATGCTTGATTTCGAGAGTGAGCGAAACTAATGAAAACATTGTTGGGGTAAAACCTAAAGGGAAAGACCTAGCACCAAATCCAATTTGCCATCTGATCTAACTTCTGGAGGCAGTCAAAATGAGCCTTAGAATTCTTCCCTACCTTATTCCTGTGCTGAGATACAGGCTGCTCCAACCTGCTGTAAAATGCTTGATTTCGAGAGTGAGCGAAACTAATGAAAACATTGTTGGGGTAAAACCTAAAGGGAAAGACCTAGCACCAAATCCAATTTGCCATCTGATCTAACTTCTGGAGGCAGTCAAAATGAGCCTTAGAATTCTTCCCTACCTTATTCCTGTGCTGAGATACAGGCTGCTCCAACCTGCTGTAAAATGCTTGATTTCGAGAGTGAGCGAAACTAATGAAAACATTGTTGGGGTAAAACCTAAAGGGAAAGACCTAGCACCAAATCCAATTTGCCATCTGATCTAACTTCTGGAGGCAGTCAAAATGAGCCTTAGAATTCTTCCCTACCTTATTCCTGTGCTGAGATACAGGCTGCTCCAACCTGCTGTAAAATGCTTGATTTCGAGAGTGAGCGAAACTAATGAAAACATTGTTGGGGTAAAACCTAAAGGGAAAGACCTAGCACCAAATCCAATTTGCCATCTGATCTAACTTCTGGAGGCAGTCAAAATGAGCCTTAGAATTCTTCCCTACCTTATTCCTGTGCTGAGATACAGGCTGCTCCAACCTGCTGTAAAATGCTTGATTTCGAGAGTGAGCGAAACTAATGAAAACATTGTTGGGGTAAAACCTAAAGGGAAAGACCTAGCACCAAATCCAATTTGCCATCTGATCTAACTTCTGGAGGCAGTCAAAATGAGCCTTAGAATTCTTCCCTACCTTATTCCTGTGCTGAGATACAGGCTGCTCCAACCTGCTGTAAAATGCTTGATTTCGAGAGTGAGCGAAACTAATGAAAACATTGTTGGGGTAAAACCTAAAGGGAAAGACCTAGCACCAAATCCAATTTGCCATCTGATCTAACTTCTGGAGGCAGTCAAAATGAGCCTTAGAATTCTTCCCTACCTTATTCCTGTGCTGAGATACAGGCTGCTCCAACCTGCTGTAAAATGCTTGATTTCGAGAGTGAGCGAAACTAATGAAAACATTGTTGGGGTAAAACCTAAAGGGAAAGACCTAGCACCAAATCCAATTTGCCATCTGATCTAACTTCTGGAGGCAGTCAAAATGAGCCTTAGAATTCTTCCCTACCTTATTCCTGTGCTGAGATACAGGCTGCTCCAACCTGCTGTAAAATGCTTGATTTCGAGAGTGAGCGAAACTAATGAAAACATTGTTGGGGTAAAACCTAAAGGGAAAGACCTAGCACCAAATCCAATTTGCCATCTGATCTAACTTCTGGAGGCAGTCAAAATGAGCCTTAGAATTCTTCCCTACCTTATTCCTGTGCTGAGATACAGGCTGCTCCAACCTGCTGTAAAATGCTTGATTTCGAGAGTGAGCGAAACTAATGAAAACATTGTTGGGGTAAAACCTAAAGGGAAAGACCTAGCACCAAATCCAATTTGCCATCTGATCTAACTTCTGGAGGCAGTCAAAATGAGCCTTAGAATTCTTCCCTACCTTATTCCTGTGCTGAGATACAGGCTGCTCCAACCTGCTGTAAAATGCTTGATTTCGAGAGTGAGCGAAACTAATGAAAACATTGTTGGGGTAAAACCTAAAGGGAAAGACCTAGCACCAAATCCAATTTGCCATCTGATCTAACTTCTGGAGGCAGTCAAAATGAGCCTTAGAATTCTTCCCTACCTTATTCCTGTGCTGAGATACAGGCTGCTCCAACCTGCTGTAAAATGCTTGATTTCGAGAGTGAGCGAAACTAATGAAAACATTGTTGGGGTAAAACCTAAAGGGAAAGACCTAGCACCAAATCCAATTTGCCATCTGATCTAACTTCTGGAGGCAGTCAAAATGAGCCTTAGAATTCTTCCCTACCTTATTCCTGTGCTGAGATACAGGCTGCTCCAACCTGCTGTAAAATGCTTGATTTCGAGAGTGAGCGAAACTAATGAAAACATTGTTGGGGTAAAACCTAAAGGGAAAGACCTAGCACCAAATCCAATTTGCCATCTGATCTAACTTCTGGAGGCAGTCAAAATGAGCCTTAGAATTCTTCCCTACCTTATTCCTGTGCTGAGATACAGGCTGCTCCAACCTGCTGTAAAATGCTTGATTTCGAGAGTGAGCGAAACTAATGAAAACATTGTTGGGGTAAAACCTAAAGGGAAAGACCTAGCACCAAATCCAATTTGCCATCTGATCTAACTTCTGGAGGCAGTCAAAATGAGCCTTAGAATTCTTCCCTACCTTATTCCTGTGCTGAGATACAGGCTGCTCCAACCTGCTGTAAAATGCTTGATTTCGAGAGTGAGCGAAACTAATGAAAACATTGTTGGGGTAAAACCTAAAGGGAAAGACCTAGCACCAAATCCAATTTGCCATCTGATCTAACTTCTGGAGGCAGTCAAAATGAGCCTTAGAATTCTTCCCTACCTTATTCCTGTGCTGAGATACAGGCTGCTCCAACCTGCTGTAAAATGCTTGATTTCGAGAGTGAGCGAAACTAATGAAAACATTGTTGGGGTAAAACCTAAAGGGAAAGACCTAGCACCAAATCCAATTTGCCATCTGATCTAACTTCTGGAGGCAGTCAAAATGAGCCTTAGAATTCTTCCCTACCTTATTCCTGTGCTGAGATACAGGCTGCTCCAACCTGCTGTAAAATGCTTGATTTCGAGAGTGAGCGAAACTAATGAAAACATTGTTGGGGTAAAACCTAAAGGGAAAGACCTAGCACCAAATCCAATTTGCCATCTGATCTAACTTCTGGAGGCAGTCAAAATGAGCCTTAGAATTCTTCCCTACCTTATTCCTGTGCTGAGATACAGGCTGCTCCAACCTGCTGTAAAATGCTTGATTTCGAGAGTGAGCGAAACTAATGAAAACATTGTTGGGGTAAAACCTAAAGGGAAAGACCTAGCACCAAATCCAATTTGCCATCTGATCTAACTTCTGGAGGCAGTCAAAATGAGCCTTAGAATTCTTCCCTACCTTATTCCTGTGCTGAGATACAGGCTGCTCCAACCTGCTGTAAAATGCTTGATTTCGAGAGTGAGCGAAACTAATGAAAACATTGTTGGGGTAAAACCTAAAGGGAAAGACCTAGCACCAAATCCAATTTGCCATCTGATCTAACTTCTGGAGGCAGTCAAAATGAGCCTTAGAATTCTTCCCTACCTTATTCCTGTGCTGAGATACAGGCTGCTCCAACCTGCTGTAAAATGCTTGATTTCGAGAGTGAGCGAAACTAATGAAAACATTGTTGGGGTAAAACCTAAAGGGAAAGACCTAGCACCAAATCCAATTTGCCATCTGATCTAACTTCTGGAGGCAGTCAAAATGAGCCTTAGAATTCTTCCCTACCTTATTCCTGTGCTGAGATACAGGCTGCTCCAACCTGCTGTAAAATGCTTGATTTCGAGAGTGAGCGAAACTAATGAAAACATTGTTGGGGTAAAACCTAAAGGGAAAGACCTAGCACCAAATCCAATTTGCCATCTGATCTAACTTCTGGAGGCAGTCAAAATGAGCCTTAGAATTCTTCCCTACCTTATTCCTGTGCTGAGATACAGGCTGCTCCAACCTGCTGTAAAATGCTTGATTTCGAGAGTGAGCGAAACTAATGAAAACATTGTTGGGGTAAAACCTAAAGGGAAAGACCTAGCACCAAATCCAATTTGCCATCTGATCTAACTTCTGGAGGCAGTCAAAATGAGCCTTAGAATTCTTCCCTACCTTATTCCTGTGCTGAGATACAGGCTGCTCCAACCTGCTGTAAAATGCTTGATTTCGAGAGTGAGCGAAACTAATGAAAACATTGTTGGGGTAAAACCTAAAGGGAAAGACCTAGCACCAAATCCAATTTGCCATCTGATCTAACTTCTGGAGGCAGTCAAAATGAGCCTTAGAATTCTTCCCTACCTTATTCCTGTGCTGAGATACAGGCTGCTCCAACCTGCTGTAAAATGCTTGATTTCGAGAGTGAGCGAAACTAATGAAAACATTGTTGGGGTAAAACCTAAAGGGAAAGACCTAGCACCAAATCCAATTTGCCATCTGATCTAACTTCTGGAGGCAGTCAAAATGAGCCTTAGAATTCTTCCCTACCTTATTCCTGTGCTGAGATACAGGCTGCTCCAACCTGCTGTAAAATGCTTGATTTCGAGAGTGAGCGAAACTAATGAAAACATTGTTGGGGTAAAACCTAAAGGGAAAGACCTAGCACCAAATCCAATTTGCCATCTGATCTAACTTCTGGAGGCAGTCAAAATGAGCCTTAGAATTCTTCCCTACCTTATTCCTGTGCTGAGATAAAGGCTGCTCCAACCTGCTGTAAAATGCTTGATTTCGAGAGTGAGCGAAACTAATGAAAACATTGTTGGGGTAAAACCTAAAGGGAAAGACCTAGCACCAAATCCAATTTGCCATCTGATCTAACTTCTGGAGGCAGTCAAAATGAGCCTTAGAATTCTTCCCTACCTTATTCCTGTGCTGAGATACAGGCTGCTCCAACCTGCTGTAAAATGCTTGATTTCGAGAGTGAGCGAAACTAATGAAAACATTGTTGGGGTAAAACCTAAAGGGAAAGACCTAGCACCAAATCCAATTTGCCATCTGATCTAACTTCTGGAGGCAGTCAAAATGAGCCTTAGAATTCTTCCCTACCTTATTCCTGTGCTGAGATACAGGCTGCTCCAACCTGCTGTAAAATGCTTGATTTCGAGAGTGAGCGAAACTAATGAAAACATTGTTGGGGTAAAACCTAAAGGGAAAGACCTAGCACCAAATCCAATTTGCCATCTGATCTAACTTCTGGAGGCAGTCAAAATGAGCCTTAGAATTCTTCCCTACCTTATTCCTGTGCTGAGATACAGGCTGCTCCAACCTGCTGTAAAATGCTTGATTTCGAGAGTGAGCGAAACTAATGAAAACATTGTTGGGGTAAAACCTAAAGGGAAAGACCTAGCACCAAATCCAATTTGCCATCTGATCTAACTTCTGGAGGCAGTCAAAATGAGCCTTAGAATTCTTCCCTACCTTATTCCTGTGCTGAGATACAGGCTGCTCCAACCTGCTGTAAAATGCTTGATTTCGAGAGTGAGCGAAACTAATGAAAACATTGTTGGGGTAAAACCTAAAGGGAAAGACCTAGCACCAAATCCAATTTGCCATCTGATCTAACTTCTGGAGGCAGTCAAAATGAGCCTTAGAATTCTTCCCTACCTTATTCCTGTGCTGAGATACAGGCTGCTCC
>NW_027145133.1:0-27427 GCF_026170545.1 Melanerpes formicivorus | reverse complement strand
GCTTTAGCCGCACTACTCTGTTTTGATTTAAAGCAACAGTACTCATTTTGTCATTTCTGATTGTAGCGTCTTTCAGAGATTTGTTATTTAGAGTTTTGTTAAGTTTTTCTAATAAGCATAATGAATAAGTAAGCATTTGGTATTTATAAGTACTTAGTACATAGTAATTGCAGTAGTAGGTGTATGCACTTAGTTAAGAGTTCAAATTGTAAGATTTTCTTTTGGTTCGAACCTTCTTAGTTGTCTGCCTAGGCATTTCAAAGGAGCTCCATGTAATATAGTTAAGGAATGTATAAAACAGGTTTTAATTTTGGAAAGTGTTTTTTAGTTAATATAATAATTTTATTTCTTTTTAGACACTGATTTGATGGATTAATTTTAACATAGTTTTTTAAGGTCTTAAGGATTTTTTTGGTATTAGCATAAGTTAAGGTTTGTAGTAAATAGGTATTAATTTTAACAACTATTCCTTCACTAATGTGCAGAAGAATCAAGACTAAGAGGAAACAGCATTTCCCATGAAGTCGAACATCGATCACAATAACTGTTATGATAATCTGGGGTCAAAAGCATCAATCAAAAAATATTTTGTCCTGAATGATGAATTTGAAAATAGGCAGTTTGGGCTGGTAAATACAGAAAACCTATTTTGTGGTGAGAAAAAGAATTTAAATCCCCATGGAAAATTATTGAAAGGGATTGGCATAAGTGGGAAATAAAGACTAGAGAAATTTTAGTTGGGAAATATCAGGAATAATTAAAAGGATTAGTAAAAGGGAAGAGTAAGAGACATAAGATTTTGAAGGCAGAGGAATTGAAATAACAAAAGCACAATGGGAAATGGTAAACAAACTAACCAAGGAAGTAGAGAAGAGACTCCAAATGGAATTTTGAAGTGGGTTAAGGAGTTAAAAAATCTGTAGGGCTCCTGAAGAATGTAACTGCTGCCGAGAAGAAAATACACCCGGCTGCTGGTTGCACCCCAGCAGGCCGAGGAGGCAGAGTTCACATATACTGGTGGAGCCTAATTTTGATCCTAACCCTATTTGTACATAAGGAGTCCAATCGAAATCAAAAACCACGTTCCCATGTGTGGAATCTTGATCAGACCGGAGAGAAAAGACTTGAACTTGAAAAAGCAATAGTAAATTTTTCTGCTACAGTTGAAATCATGATGAATGCAAGCATAGATGCAATAAAAGCACAGCAAATTGAAATCAATAGTCTCTCGAAAATATCTACTCCGAATAGATTAGCTTTGGATTTTTTATATGTTAAGGAAGGGGGTGTATGTGTAGTCATAAAATGTAAGTTGTTATAGTTATGTTAATCTAGATAAACGAGTGGAAACAGATTTACAGGTGATTGTAAACCACAATCAGATATTACATCAGATTTCTTTAGATGATACTTCTTGTGGATTTAAAGAAATATGGGATAAATTAACTTTCTGGTTACCAAATCTAAATTGGCTTAAACATTTGTTTGTAATATTGTTGGAATAATTGTAATATTGCTATGCATAATACTCTGCAATTGTTGTTACAAAATACTAAGACCTTTAAGTAAGATTGCTCATGTCAACGAGTTACAAAGTAGAGAATTATGATCAGAATGTGATCAGAACAGATGAACTTAATTATGATCCAATTAAGAAGGTTCTGAAATATCTGGAAATTTTAACACAAATCAATGGTGACAAAAAAAAAAAGGGGGGGAATTGTGATGAATATACTGGTGATATGTGTTAAAATTGTAAGACTTAGAGTGCACTGGGATTAAGGGTCAGGATCTTGTGAGGCCTGTTTAGAGGGTAAAGAGAAAGAAACCTATCTTGCAGACTTGCAAGGACTCTGTCTGGTTAATTGGAGACATCACGGCTGGGAAGGAGCTGTCCTTAAAGATAAACATTTAGAACTGGGAAATTGTTTTCTTCAGATAAGAAGCCTGCACAATTGAGCAGGTGTGAAAGTGGATGCTTTGACCCTTACCACCACTGAATGGTAGGGCCCTAGCCCAGCCCTGCCCCAGCCCTCGCCCTGCCCAGCCCCAGCCCCAGCCCTGTACCGAACCCAGCCCCAGCCTGGCCCCAGCCCTGCCCCGGCCCAGCCCTGCCCCGGCCCAGCCCCAGCCCCAGCCCAGCCCCTGCCCTGGACCCAGCCCCAGCCCAGCCCCAGCCCCAGCCCCAGCCCTGCCCAAGCCTTGGTTCCAGCCCCAGCCCCAGCCCTGCACCAACCCAGCGCCAGCACAAGGCCCAGCCCTCAAGCCTAGTCCCTGCCCCAGCCCTTGGCCCCAATCCAGCCCCAGCCCTACCCCTACCTCAACCCTAGCCCCAGCCCTGTCCGCAGCCCCCAGCCCCAGCCCCACCCTCGCCACCAGTCCAGAACCCAGCCCCAACCTTGGCCCCAGCCCAGCCCCAGTTCCAGCCCTGCCCCAGCCCTGACCCTGCCCCGGCCCCAGCCCGGGCCCCAGGCCTAGCGCTGCCCCAGTCCCCGCCCCAGACCCAGCCCACAGCCCCAGCCCTGTGCCAGCCCTACCCCAGCCCAGCCCTGGTCCCAGCCCAGCCCCAGCCCTAGCACGGCCCCAGCCCCAGCCCCAGCCCCAGCCCTGCCCTGGACCCAGCCCCAGCCCCACCCCAGCCTCAGCCCCAGCCCCAGCCCCAGCCCCAGCCCCAGCCCCAACCCTGCCCCAGTCCCTGCCCCAGCCCAGTCCTGGTCCCACCCCAGCCCCAGCCCAGCCCCACCCCTGCCCCAGCCTAGCTCCAGCCTCAACCCTGCCCCAGTCCCTGCCCCAGCCCAGTCCTGGTCCCCAGCCCTGCCCCGGCCCAGCCCTGCCCCGGCCCAGGCCCAGCCCCAGCCCAGCCCCTGCCCTGGACCCAGCCCCAGCCCAGACCCAGCCCCAGCCCCAGACCTGCCCCAGCCCAGCCCCAGCCCCAAGCCCCGGCCCCAGCCCTGCACCAGCTCTGGCCCCAGCCCTGTCCCCAGCCCCAGCCCCAGCCCTGCCCAAGCCTTGGTTCCAGCCCCAGCCCCAGCCCTTCACCAACCCAGCCCCAGCCCAAGGCCCAGCCTCAAGCCTAGTCCTGCCCCAGCCCTGGCCCCAATCCAGCCCCAGCCCTACCCCTACATCAGACCTAGCCCCAGCCCTGACCGCAGCCCCAGCCCCAGCCCCAGCCCCACCCTCGCCACCAGCCCAGCCCCAGCCCCAAACTTGGCCCCAGCCCCAGCCCCCAGTTCCAGCCCTGCCCCAGCCCTGACCCTGCCCCGGCCCCAGCCCCGGCCCCAGACTCAGCCCCCAGCCCAGCCCCAGGCCTAGCCCTGCCACCAGTCCCCGCCCCAGACCCAGCCCCAGCCCCAGCCCTGTGCCAGCCCTACCCCAGCCCAGCACTGGCCCCAGCCCAGCCCAGCCCCTAGCACGGCCCCCAGCCCCAGCTCCAGCCCCAACCCTGCCCAGTCCCTGCCCCAGCCCAGTCCTGGTCCCAGCCCAGCCCCAGCCCAGCCCCACCCCTGCCCCAGCCTAGCTCCAGCCCCAGCCCAGCCCCTGCCCTGGACCCAGCCCCAGCCCCACCCTGCCTCATCCCCAGCCCCAGGCCCAGCCCTGCCCCAGCTCCAGCCCCACCCCCCCCGGCCCCTGCCCCCGGTCCCAGCCCAGCCCTAGCCCAGCTTTGTCCCAGCCCCAGCCCTGCACCTAACCCAGACCCAGCCCCAGCCCCCATCACTGCCTCAGCTCTGGCCCCAGCCCTGTCCCCAGCCCCAGCCCCTGCCCCAGCCCCAGCCCTAGCCCTAGCCCAGCCCTGTCCTGAGCGCCAGCCCCAGCCCCAGCCCCCACCCTCGGCCCCAGCCCAGCCCCTGCCCCAGCCCTGCCCCAGCTCAGCCCCAGCCACAGCCCAGCCCCAGCCCTGGACCCAGCCCCCAGTTGCAGCCCTGCCCCAGCCCAGCCCAAGCCCAGCCCCAGCCCCAACCTCAGCCCCAGCCCAGCTCCAGCCACAGCCCAGCCAAAGCCCTGGACGCAGCCCCAGCCCAGCCCCAGTCCCAGCCCTGCCCCAGGCCTGCACTCAGCCCAGCCCCAGCCCCAGCCCGGCCCCAGTCCAGCCCCAGCCCCGGCCCCAACCCCACCCTGGACACAGCCCCAGCCCCACTCCAGTCCTAGCCCCAGCCCCAGGCCAAGCCCCAGCCCCACCCTGGACCCAGCCCCAGCCCCAGCCCTGCCCCAGCCTGCCCCAGCCTAGCCCCAGCCCCAGCCCAGCCCCTGCCCTGGACCCAGCCCCACCCCAGGCTCATCCCCAGCCAAGGCCCAGCCCTGCCACAGCCCAAGCCCAAGCCCCATCAGTTCCCCCCAGCCCAGTCCAGCCCCATTCCCCATCCCTGCCCCCCAGCTCAGCCCCAGCCCCAGCCAGCACCCAGCCCCTGCCCCAGCCCTGTCCCAGTCCCCCGCCCCAGCCCCAGCCCTGGACCCAGCCCCAGTCCGCAGCCCCGGCCCAGCTCCAGCCACAGCCCAGCCACAGCCCTGGACCCAGCCCCAGCCCTGCCCCAGCCCAATCCCAGCCACAACCCAGCCCCCAGCCCCGGCCCTGCCCCAGCCCAACCCCAGCCACAGCCCTTCCCCAGCCCTGGACCCAGCCCCAGCCCAGCCCTAGCCCGGCCTCAGCCCCCAGCCCCAGCCCTGCCCTGGACCCAGACCCAGCCCCACCCCAGCCTCATCCCCAGCCCAAGCCCCAGCCCCAGCCCCAGCCCCAGCCCTGCCCCAGTCCCTGCCCAAGCCCAGTCCTGGTCCCATCCCAGCCCCAGCCCAGCCCCAGCCCCAGCCCTGCCCCAGGCCTGCACTCAGCCCAGCCCCAGCCCCAGCCCGGCCCCAGTCCAGCCCCAGCCCCGGCCCCAGCCCCACCCCTGGACACAGGCCCCCAGCCCCAGCCCAGCCACAGCCCTGCCCCAGCCTAGCCCTAGCCCCAGTCCAGCCCCTGCCCTGGACCCAGTCCCAGCCCCATCCACCGCCCAGCCCTAGCCCCAGCCCCAGCCCCAGCCCCAGCCCCAACCCTGCCCCAGTCCCTGCCCAAGCCCAGTCCTGGTCCCCAGCCCAGCCCCAGCCTAGCCCCATCCCCAGCCCTGCCCCAGGCCTGCACTCAGCCCAGCCCCAGCCCCAGCCCGGCCCCCAGTCCAGCCCCAGCCACCGGCCCCAGCCCCACCCTGGACACAGCCCCAGCCCCCCAGCCCAGCCACAGCCCTGCCCCAGCCTAGCCCTAGCCCCAGTCCAGCCCCTGCCCTGGACCCAGCCCCATCCCCAGCCCAGGCCCAGCCGTGGACCCAGCCACAGCCCCAGCCCAACCCCAGCCCCAGCCCTGCCCCAGCCCAACCCCAGCCCCAGCCCAGCCCCCAGCCCCGGGCCTGCCTCAGCCCAACCCCAGCCACAGCCCTTCCCCAGCCCTGGACCCAGCTCCAGCCCCAGCCCCACCCCCGGCCCCATCCCCGGCCCCAGCCCAGCCCTAGCCCAGCCCCAGCCCCAACCTCAGCCCCAGCCCAGCTCCAGCCACAGCCCAGCCAAAGCCCTGGACGCAGCCCCAGCCCAGCCCCAGCCTCAGCCCTGCCCCAGGCCTGCACTCAGCCCAGCCCCAGCCCCAGCCCGGCCCCAGCCCTGCCCCAGCTCAGCCCCAGCCACAGCCCAGCCCCAGCCCTGGACCCAGCCCCAGTTGCAGCCCCGGCCCCAGCCCAGCCCAAGCCCAGCCCCAGCCCCAACCTCAGCCCCAGCCCAGCTCCAGCCACAGCCCAGCCAAAGCCCTGGACGCAGCCCCAGCCCAGCCCCAGCCTCAGCCCTGCCCCAGGCCTGCACTCAGCCCAGCCCCAGCCCCAGCCCGGCCCCAGTCCAGCCCCAGCCCCGGCCCCAGCTCCACCCTGGACACAGCCCCAGCCCCAGCCCTGCCCCAGCCCTGCCCCAGCCTAGCCCCAGCCCCAGCCCAGCCCCTGCCCTGGACCCAGCCCCTGCCCCAGCCCTGTACCAGTCCCCGCCCCAGCCCCAGCCCTGGACCCAGCCCCACCCCAGGCTCATCCCCAGCCAAGGCCCAGCCCTGCCACAGCCCAAGCCCAAGCCCCATCAGTTCCCCCAGCCCAGTCCAGCCCCATCCCCATCCCTGCCCCCAGCTCAGCCCCAGCCCCAGCCCAGCACCCAGCCCCTGCCCCAGCCCTGTCCCAGTCCCCGCCCCAGCCCCAGCCCTGGACCCAGCCCCAGTCGCAGCCCCGGCCCAGCTCCAGCCACAGCCCAGCCACAGCCCTGGACCCAGCCCCAGCCCTGCCCCAGCCCAATCCCAGCCACAACCCAGCCCCCAGCCCCGGCCCTGCCCCAGCCCAACCCCAGCCACAGCCCTTCCCCAGCCCTGGACCCAGCCCCAGCCCAGCCCTAGCCCGGCCTCAGCCCCAGCCCCAGCCCTGCCCTGGACCCAGACCCAGCCCCACCCCAGCCTCCTCCCCAGCCCAAGCCCCAGCCCCAGCCCCAGCCCCAGCCCCAGCCCGGCCCCAGTCCAGCCCCAGCCCCGGCCCCAGCCCCACCCTGGACACAGCCCCAGCCCCAGCCCAGCCACAGCCCTGCCCCAGCCTAGCCCTAGCCCCAGTCCAGCCCCTGCCCTGGACCCAGTCCCAGCCCCATCCACCGCCCAGCCCTAGCCCCAGACCCAGCCCAGCCCCAGCCCCACCCTGGACCCAGCCCCAACCCCAGCCCTGCCCCAGCCCTGCCCCAGCCTAGCCCCAGCCCCAGACCAGCCCCTGCCCTGGACCCAGCCCCAGCCCCACCCCAGGCTCATCCCCAGCCAAGGCCCAGCCCTGCCACAGCCCAAGCCCCAGCCCCAGCCCCAGCCCCATCCGTTCCCCCAGCCCAGCCCCAGCCCCATCCCCATCCCTGCCCCCAGCTCAGCCCCAGCCCCAGCCCTGCCCCAGCCCCAGCCCCAGCCCCAGCCCCAGCCCCATCCATTACCCCAGCCCAGCCCTGCCCCAGCCCCATCCCTGCCCCCAGCTCAGCCCCAGCCCCAGCCCTGCACCCAGCCCCTGCCCCAGCCCTGTACCAGTCCCCGCCCCAGCCCCAGCCCTGGACCCAGCCTCAGTCGCAGCCCCGGCCCCAGCCCAGCCCTAGCCCAGACCCAGCCCCACCCTCATCCCCAGCCCAGCTCCAGCCACAGCCCAGCCACAGCCCTGGACCCAGCCCCATCCCCAGCCCAGGCCCAGCCTTGGACCCAGCCACAGCCCCAGCCCAACCCCAGCCCCAGCCCTGCCCCAGCCCAACCCCAGCTCCAGCCAAGCCCCCAGCCCCGGCCCTGCCACAGCCCAACCCCAGCCACAGCCCTTCCCCAGCCCTGGACCCAGCCCCAGCCCCAGCCCCACCCTCGCCACCAGTCCAGAACCCAGCCCCAACCTTGGCCCCAGCTCAGCCCCAGTTCCAGCCCTGCCCCAGCCCTGACCCTGCCCCCGGCCCCAGCCCGGGCCCCAGGCCTAGCCCTGCCCCAGTCCCCACCCCAGACCCAGCCACAGCCCCAGCCCTGTGCCAGCCTTACCCCAGCCCCAGCCCTGGTCCCAGCCCAGCCCCAGCCCTAGCACGGCCCCAGCCCCAGCCCCAGCCCTGCCCTGGACCCAGCCCCAGCCCCAACCCTGCCCCAGTCCCTGCCCCAGCCCAGTCCTGGTCCCACCCCAGCCCCAGCCCAGCCCCACCCCTGCCCCAGCCTAGCTCCAGCCCCAACCCTGCCCCAGTCCCTGCCCCAGCCCAGTCCTGGTCCCAGCCCAGCCCTAGCCCAGCCCTGCCCCAGCCCTCGCCCTGCCCCAGCCCCAGCCCTGTACCGAACCCAGCCCCAGCCTGGCCCCCAGCCCTGCCCCGGCCCAGCCCTGCCCCGGCCCAGCCCCAGCCCCAGCCCCAGCCCCTGCCCTGGACCCAGCCCCAGCCCAGCCCCAGCCCCAGCCCCCAGACCTGCCCCAGCCCAGCCCCAGCCCAAGCCCGGCCCCAGCCCTGCACCAGCTCTGGCCCCAGCCCTGTCCCCAGCCCCAGCCCCAGCCCTGCCCAAGCCTTGGTTCCAGCCCCAGCCCCCAGCCCTTCACCAACCAAGCCCCAGCCCAAGGCCCAGCCTCAAGCCTAGTCCTGCCCCAGCCCTGGCCCCAATCCAGCCCCAGCCCTACCCCTACATCAGACCTAGCCCCAGCCCTGACCGCAGCCCCAGCCCCAGCCCCAGCCCCACCCTCGCCACCAAGCCCAGCCCCAGCCCCAAACTTGGCCCCAGCCCAGCCCCAGTTCCAGCCCTGCCCCAGCCCTGCCCCAGCCCCAGCCCCAGCCCCGGCCCCAGACTCGGGCCCAGCCCAGCCCCAGGCCTAGCCCTGCCCCAGTCCCCGCCCCAGACCCAGCCCCAGCCCCAGCCCTGTGCCAGCCCTACCCCAGCCCAGCACTGGCCCCAGCCCAGCCCAGCCCTAGCACGGCCCCAGCCCCAGCTCCAGCCCCAACCCTGCCCCAGTCCCTGCCCCAGCCCAGTCCTGGTCCCAGCCCAGCCCCAGCCCAGCCCCACCCCTGCCCCAGCCTAGCTCCAGCCCCAGCCCAGCCCCTGCCCTGGACCCAGCCCCAGCCCCAACCCTGCCTCATCCCCAGCCCAGGCCCAGCCCTGCCCCAGCTCCAGCCCCACCCCCCGGCCCCCCTGCCCCGGTCCCAGCCCAGCCCTAGCCCAGCCCTGTCCCAGCCCCAGCCCTGCACCTAACCCAGACCCAGCCCCAGCCCCATCACTGCCTCAGCTCTGGCCCCAGCCCTGTCCCCAGCCCCAGCCCCTGCCCCAGCCCCAGCCCTAGCCCTAGCCCAGCCCTGTCCTGAGCGCCAGCCCCAGCCCCAGCCCCCACCCTCGGCCCCAGCCCAGCCCCTGCCCCAGCCCTGCCCCAGCCCAGCCCCAGCCACAGCCCAGCCCCAGCCCTGGACCCAGCCCCAGTTGCAGCCCCGGCCCCAGCCCAGCCCAAGCTCAGCCCCAGCCCCAACCTCAGCCCCAGCCCAGCTCCAGCCACAGCCCAGCCAAAGCCCCTGGACGCAGCCCCAGCCCAGCCCCAGCCTCAGCCCTGCCCCAGGCCTGCACTCAGCCCAGCCCCAGCCCCAGCCCGGCCCCAGTCCAGCCCCAGCCCCGGCCCCAACCCCACCCTGGACACAGCCCCAGCCCCACTCCAGTCCTAGCCCCAGCCCCAGCCCAGCCCCACCCCCTGCCCCAGCCTAGCTCCAGCCCCAGCCCAGCCCCTGCCCTGGACCCAGCCCCAGCCCCAACCCTGCCTCATCCCCAGCCCAGGCCCAGCCCTGCCCCAGCTCCAGCCCCACCCCCCGGCCCCTGCCCCGGTCCCAGCCCAGCCCTAGCCCAGCCCTGTCCCAGCCCCAGCCCTGCACCTAACCCAGACCCAGCCCCAGCCCCATCACTGCCTCAGCTCTGGCCCCAGCCCTGTCCCCAGCCCCAGCCCCAGCCCCAGCCCCAGCCCTAGCCCTAGCCCAGCCCTGTCCTCAGCGCCAGCCCCAGCCCCAGCCCCCACCCTCTGCCCCAGCCCAGCCCCTGCCCCAGCCCTGCCCCAGCCCAGCCCCAGCCACAGCCCAGCCCCAGCCCTGGACCCAGCACCAGTTGCAGCCCTGGCCCCAGCCCAGCCCAAGCCCAGCCCCAGCCCCAACCTCAGCCCCAGCCCAGCTCCAGCCACAGCCCAGCCAAAGCCCTGGACGCAGCCCCAGCCCAGCCCCAGCCCCAGCCCTGCCCCAGGGCCTGCACTCAGCCCAGCCCCAGCCCCAGCCCCTGCCCTGGACCAAGCCCCAGCCCCACCCCAGGCTCATCCCCAGCCAAGGCCCAGCCCTGCCATCAGCCCAAGCCCAAGCCCCATCAGTTCCCCCAGCCCAGTCCAGCCCCATCCCCATCCCTGCCCCCCAGCTCAGCCCCAGCCCCAGCCCAGCACCCAGCCCCTGCCCCAGCCCTGTCCCAGTCCCCGCCCCAGCCCTGTCCCAGTCCCCGCCCCAGCCCCAGCCCTGGACCCAGCCCCAGTCGCAGCCCCGGCCCAGCTCCAACCACAGCCCAGCCACAGCCCTGGACCCAGCCCCAGCCCTGCCCCAGCCCAACCCCAGCCACAGCCCTTCCCCAGCCTTGGACCCAGCCCCAGCCCAACCCTAGCCCGGCCTCAGCCCCAGCCCCAGCCCTGCCCTGGACCCCAGACCCAGCCCCACCCCAGCCTCATCCCCAGCCCAAGCCCCAGCCCCAGCCCCAGCCCCCAACCCTGCCCCAGTCCCTGCCCAAGCCCAGTCCTGGTCCCAGCCCAGCCCCAGCCCAGCCCCATCCCCAGCCCTGCTTCAGGCCTGCACTCAGCCCAGCCCCAGCCCCAGCCCTGACCCAGCCCAGCCCTAACCTAGCCCTGACCCAGCCCCAGGCCTAGCCCAGCCGTGCCCTCAGCCCAGCCCCAGCCCTGGACCAAGCCCCAGCCCTGAGCCGAACCCAGCCCCAGCCTGGCCCCAGCCCTGCCCTAGCTCCAGCCCTAGCCCTGTCCCCAGCCTCGGCCCGTGCCCCTGCCCCAGTCCCAGTCCTACCCCATCCCAGCCCCCAGCCCCAGCTCTGCCCTCAGCCCAGCCCCAGACCCAGCCTGGCCCCAGCCCTGTCCCCAGCCCCAGCCACAGCCCAGCCCCAGGACGAGCCCCAGCCTAGCCCCAGCCCTGCCCCAGCCCCAGCCTTAGGCCTGACCTCAGCCCTGCCCCAGCCCTGGCTCCTGCCCCAGCCCTGGCTCCAGCCCCCCAGCCTCAGCCCTGACAAGCCTTGGTTCCAGCGCCAGCCCCAGCCCTGCGCCAACCCAGCCCCAGCCCAAGGCCCAGTCGCAAGCCTAGTCCTGCCCCAGCCCTGGCCCCCAATCCAGCCCCAGCCGTACCCCTACCTCAGCCCTAGCCCCAGCCCTGTCCGCAGCCCCAGCCCCAGCCCCAGCCCCAACCTTGGTCCCAGCCAAGCCCCAGTTCCAGCCCTGCCCCAGCCCTGGACCCTGCCCTGGCCCCAGCCCAGCCCCAGGCCTACCCCTGCCCCAGTCCCAGCCACAGACCCAGCCCCAGCCCCAGCCCTGTGCCAGCCCTACCCCAGCCCAGCCCCGGTCCCAGCCCAGCCCAGCCCTGCCACAGCCCAAGCCCCAGCCCCATCCGTTCCCCCCAGCCCAGTCCAGCCCCATCCCCATCCCTGCCCCCAGCTCAGCCCCAGCCCCAGCCCAGCACCCAGCCCCTGCCCCAGCCCTGTCCCAGTCCCCACCCCAGACCCAGCCCTGTGCCAGCCCTACCCCAGCCCAGCCCCGGTTCCAGCCCAGCCCAGCCCTGCCACAGCCCAAGCCCCAGCCCCATCCGTTCCCCCAGCCCAGTCCAGCCCCATCCCCATCCCTGCCCCCAGCTCAGCCCCAGCCCCAGCCCAGCACCCAGCCCCTGCCCCAGCCCTGTCCCAGTCCCCGCCCCAGCCCCAGCCCTGGACCCAGCCCCAGTCGCAGCCGCGGCCCCAGCCCAGCCCTAGCCCAGACCCAGCCCCACCCTCATCCCCAGCCCAGCTCCAGACACAGCCCAGCCACAGCCCTGGACCCAGCCCCAGCCCTGCCCCAGCCCAATCCCAGCCCCAACACAGCCCCCAGTCCCGGCCCTGCCCCAGCCCAACCCCAGCCACAGCCCTTCCCCAGCCCTGGACCCAGCCCCAGCCCAGCCCTAGCCCGGCCTCAGCCCCAGCCCCAGCCCTGCCCTGGACCCAGACCCAGCCCCACCCCAGCCTCATCCCCAGCCCAAGCCCCAGCCCCAGCCCCAGCCCCAGCCCCAGCCCCAACCCTGCCCCAGTCCCTGCCCAAGCCCAGTCCTGGTCCCAGCCCAGCCCCAGCCCAGCCCCATCCCCAGCCCTGCCCCAGGCCTGCACTCAGCCCAGCCCCAGCCCCAGCCCGGCCCCAGTCCAGCCCCAGCCCCGGCCCCAGCCCCACCCTGGACACAGCCCCAGCCCCAGCCCAGCCACAGCCCTGCCCCAGCCTAGCCCTAGCCCCAGTCCAGCCCAGCCCCAGCCCCACCCTGGACCCAGCCCCAGCCCCAGCCCCACCCTCGCCACCAGCCCTGCCCCAGCCCCAACCTTGGTCCCAGCCCAGCCCCAGTTCCAGCCCTGCCCCAGCCCTGACCCTGCCCCGGCCCCAGCCCCGGCCCCAGGCCTAGCCCTGCCCCAGTCCCAGCCACAGACCCAGCCCCAGCCCCAGCCCTGTGCCAGCCCTACCCCAGCCCAGCCCCGGTCCCAGCCCAGCCCAGCCCTAGCCCGGCCCCAGCCCCAGCCCCAGCCCTGCCCTGGACCCAGCCCCAGCCCCACCCCAGCCTCATCCCCAGCCTAAGCCCCAGCCCCAGCCCCAGCCCCAGCCCCATACCTGCCCCAGCCCAGCCCCAGCCCCAGCCCAGCCCCAGCCCCAGCCCCAGCCCCAACCCTGCCCCAGTCCCTGCCCCAGCCCAGTCCAGGTCCCAGCCCAGCCCCAGCCCAGCCCCAGCCCTGCCCCAGCCTAGCCCCAGCCCCATCCCCAGCCCAAGCCCCAGCCCCAGCCCCAGCCCCATACCTGCCCCAGCCCAGCCCCAGCCCCAGCCCAGCCCCAGCCCAGCCCCAGACACCGCCCAGCCCCAGCCCCAGCCCCAGCCCCAGCCCCAACCCTGCCCCAGTCCCTGCCCCAGCCCTGTCCGGGTCCCAGCCCAGCCCCAGCCCAGCCCCAGCCCTGCCCCAGCCTAGCCCCAGCCCCAGCCCAGCCCGTGCCCTGGACCCAGCCCCAGCCCTGCCCCAGTCCCTGTCCCAGCCCAGTCCTGGTCCCAGCCCTACCCCAGCCCAGCCCCGGTCCCAGCCCAGGCCAGCCCTACCCCGGCCCCAGCCCCAGCCCCAGCCCTGCCCTGGACCCAGCCCCAGCCCCACCCCAGACACCGCCCAGCCCCAGCCCCAGCCCGAGCCCCAGCCCCAACCCTGCCCCAGCCCCAGCCCCAGCCCCAACCCTGCCCCAGTCCCTGCCCCAGCCCAGCCCCAGCCCTGCAACAGCCTAGCCCCAGCCCTAGCCCAGCCCGTGCCCTGGACCCAGCCCCAGCCCCACCCCCGGCCCCAGCCCTGGCCCCAGCCAAGCCCCACTCACGGCCCCAGCCCCAGCCCCAGCCCTGCCCAAGCCTTGTTTCCAGCCCCAGCCCCAGCCCCAGCCCTGCACCAACCCAGCCCCAGCCCAAGGCCCAGCCTCAAGCCTAGTCCTGCCCCAGCCCAGGCCCCAATCCAGCCCCAGCCCTACCCCTACCTCAGCTCTAGCCCCAGTCCCTGCCCAAGCCCAGTCCTGGTCCCAGCCCAGCCCCAGCCCAGCCCCATCCCCAGCCCTGCCCCAGCCCCAGCCCCAGGCCTGACCTCAGCCCTGCCCCCAACCCAGCCCCAGCAATGCCCCCAGCCCCAGCCCAAGGCCCAGCCTCAAGCCTAGTCCTACACCAGCCCCGGCCCCACGCCCAGCCCAGCCCCCAGCCCAGCCTCAGCCCCGGCCCCAGCCCTGCCCCAGCCGCAGTCCTAGCCCAGCCCTGCCCTCAGCCCAGCCCCAGCCCAGCCCCAGCTCTGCCCCAGCTTGGGCCCCAGCCATGTCCACAGTACCGGCCCCTGCCCCAGCCCCAGTCCTGCCCCATCCCAGCCCCCATCCCCAGCCCTGCCCCAGCTCTCGCCCCAGCCCTGTCCCCAACCCCAGCCACAGCCCAGCCCCAGGCCCAGCCCCAGCCTAGCCCAGCCATGACCCAGCCCCAGCCCTAACCCAGCCCTGCCCTCAGCCCAGCCCTAGGCCCGGACCCCAGCCCCGGCCTCAGCCCAGCCCCAGGCCTGGACCAAGCCCCAGCCACAGCCCAGCCCCAGGCCTGACCTCAGCCCTGCCCCAGCCCTGGCGCCCGCCCCAGCCCTGGCTCCAGCCCCAGCCTCAGCCCTGCCCAAGCCTTGGTTCCAGCCCCAGCCCCAGCCCTGCACCAACCCAGCCCCAGCCCAAGGCCCAGCCTCAAGCCTAGACCTGCCCCAGCCCTGGCCCCAATCCAGCCCCAGCCCTACCCCTACCTCAGCCCTAGCCCCAGCCCTGTCTGCAGCCCCAGCCCCAGCCCCACCCTCGCCACCAGCCCAACCCCAGCCCCAACCCTGGACCCAGCCCAGCCCCAGTTCCAGCCCTGTCCCAGCCCTGACCCTGCCCCGGCCCAGCCCCGGCCCCAGACTCGGCCCCAGCCCAGCCCCAGGCCTAGCCCCGCATCAGTCCCCATCCCAGACCCAGCCACAGCCCCAGCCCTGTGCCAGCCCTACCCCAGCCGAGCCCCGGTCCCAGCCCAGCCCAAGCCCTGGCCCAGGCCTAGCCCAAGTCCCATCCTTGCCCCCAGCCCAGACCTAGCCGGGCCCCAGCCCCAGCCCCAGCCCTGCCCCAGTCCCTGCCCCACCCCAGTCCTGGTCCCAGCCCAGCCCCAGCCCAGCCCCAGCCCCAGCCCTGCCCTCAGCCCAGCCCCAGCCCTAGCCCAGCCCTGCCCCAGCCCTCGCCCTGCCCCAGCCCCAGCCCTGTACCGAACCCAGCCCCAGCCTGTCCCCAGCCCTGCCCCGGCACAGCCCTGCCCCAGCCCAGCCCCTGCCCTGGACCCAGCCCCAGACCAGACCCAGCCCCAGCCCCAGCCCCAGCCCAGCCCCTGCCCTGGACCCAGCCCCAGCCCAGACCCAGCCCCAGCCCCAGCCCTGTCCCAGACCAGCCCTAGCCCAAGCCCGGCCCCAGCCCTGCACCAGCTCTGGCCCCAGCCCTGTCCCCAGCCCCAGCCCCAGCCCTGCCCAAGCCTTGGTTCCAGCCCCAGCCCCAGCCCTTCACCAACCCAGCCCCAGCCCAAGGCCCAGCCTCAAGCCTAGTCCTGCCCCAGCCCTGGCCCCAATCCAGCCCCAGCCCTACCCCTACATCAGACCTAGCCCCAGCCCTGACCGCAGCCCCAGCCCCAGCCCCAGCCCCACCCTCGCCACCAGCCCAGCCCCAGCCCCAACCTTGGCCCCAGCCCAGCCCCAGTTCCAGCCCTGCCCCAGCCCTGACCCTGCCCCGGCCCCAGCCCCTGCCCCAGTCCCCGCCCCAGCCCCAGCCCCAGCCCCAGCCCTGTGCCAGCCCTACCCCAGCCCAGCACCGGCCCCAGCCCAGCCCAGCCCTAGCACGGACCCAGCCCCAGCTCCAGCCCCAACCCTGCCCCAGTCCCTGCCCCAGCCCAGTCCTGGTCCCAGCCCAGCCCCAGCCCAGCCGCACCCCTGCCCCAGCCTAGATCCAGCCCCAGCCCAGCACCTGCCCTGGACCCAGCCCCAGCCCCAACCCTGCCTCATCCCCAGCCCAGGCCCAGCCCTGCCCCAGCTCCAGCCCCAGCCCCAGCCCCACCCTCGGCCCCAGCCCAGCCCCTGCCCCAGCCCTGCCCCAGCCCAGCCCCAGCCACAGCCCAGCCCCAGCCCTGGACCCAGCCCCAGTTGCAGCCCCGGCCCCAGCCCAGCCCAAGCCCAGCCAAAGCCCTGGACGCAGCCCCAGCCCAGCCCCAGCCCTGCCCCAGGCCTGCACTCAGCCCAGCCCCAGCCCCAGCCCGGCCCCAGTCCAGCCCCAGCCCCGGCCCCAGCCCCAGCCCTGTGCCAGCCCTACCCCAGCCTAGCCCCGGTCCCAGCCCAGCCCAGCCCTAGCACAGCCCCAGCCCCAGCCCCAGCCCCAGCCCTGCCCTGGACCCAGCCCCAGCCCCACCCCAGCCTCATCCCCAGCCCAAGCCCCAGCCCCAGCCCCAGCCCCATCCGTTCCCTAAGCCCAGCCCAGCCCCATCCCCATCTCTGCCCCCAGCCCAGCCCCAGCCCCAGCCCTGCCGCAGCCCAGCCCCAGCCCTTGACCCAGCCCCAGCCCCAGCCCTTTCCCAGCCCCTGCCCCAGCCCCAGCCCCAGCCCCACCCCTGGCCCCATCCCCGGCCCCAGCCCAGCTCCAGCCACAGCCCAGCCACAGCCCTGGCCCTGCCCCAGCCCCAGCCCTGCCCCGGTCCAGCCCCAGCCCCAGCCCAGCCCCTGCCCTGGACCCAGCCCCAGCCTAGCCCCAGCCCAGCCCCTGCCCTGGACCCAGCCCCAGCCCCACCCCAGCCCCATCCGAAGCCCAGGCCCAGCCCTGCCCCAGGCCCAGCCCCACCCCCGGCCTTACCCCCGGCCCAAGCCAAGCCCCACTCACGGCCCCATCCCCGGCCCCAGCCCTGCCCCAGCCCCCGCCCTGCCCCAGCCCCAGCCCGGCCCCAGCCCTGCCCCAGCTCTGGCCCCAGCCCTGTCCCCAGCCCTGCCCCAGCCCCAGCCCCAGCCCCAGCCCCACCCTCGGCCCCAGCCCAGCCCCAGCCCCAGCCCCAGCCCTGCCCCAGCCCTGCCCCAGGCACAGCCCAGCCCCTGCCCTGGACCCAGACCCAGCCCAGCCCCAGCCCCAGCCCCAGCCCTGTCCCAGTCCCTGCCCCAGCCCAGTCCTGGTCCCAGCCCAGCCCCAGCCCAGCCCCAGCCCCAGACCTGCCCTAGCCCAGTCCCAGCCCCAGCCCCAGGCCAGCCCAAGCCATGCTCCGAGCCCCAGCCCCAGCCCAGCCCCAGCCCCAGCCCGAGCTTCATCCCCAGCCCCAGCCCTGCCCTGGACCCAGCACCAGCCCCACCCCAGCCTCATCCCCAGCCCAAGCCCCAGCCCCAGCCCCAGCCCCAGCCCCATACCTGCCATCAGCCCAACCCCAGCCCCAGCCCCAGCCCAGCCCCAGCCCCAGCCCCAGCCCCAGCCTCATCCCCAGCCCCAGCCCCAGCCCTGCCCTGGACCCAGCACCAGCCCCACCCCAGCCTCATCCCCAGCCCAAGCCCCAGCCCCAGCCCCTGCCCCATACCTGCCATCAGCCCAACCCCAGCCCCAACCCTGCCCCAGTCCCTGCCCCAGCCCAGTCCAGGTCCCAGCCCAGCCCCAGCCCAGCCCCAGGCCTGACCTCAGCCCTGCCCCAGCCCTGGCTCCTGCCCCAGCCCTGCCTCCAGCCCCAGCCCCAGCCCTGCCCAAGCCTTGGTTCCAGCCCCAGCCCCAGCCCTGCGCCAAACCAGCCCCAGCACAAGGCCCAGCCTCAAGCCTAGTCCTGCCCCAGCCCTGTCCCAGTCCCGGCCCTGCCCTAGCCCAGCCCCAGCCCCAGACACAGCCAAGCCCCAGCCACAGCCCAACCACAGCCCTGGTCCCAGCCCCAGCCCAGCCCCAGCCCCAGCCCTGCCCTAGCCCAGCCCCAGCCCCAGACACAGCCCAACCCCAGCCGTGGACCCAGCCCCAGCCCCAGACCTAGCCCAACCCCAGCCCCAGCCCTGCCCCAGCCCAACCCCAGCCACAACCCCAGCCCCAGCCCCACCCCCGGCCCCATCCCCGGCCCCAGCCCAGCCCTAGCCCAGCCATGACCCAGCCCCAGCCCTTGCCCAGCCCTGTCCTCAGCCCAGCCCCAGGCCCGGACCCAGCCCCGGCCTCAGCCCAGCCCTAACCTAGCCCTGCCCCAGCCCCAGGCCTAGCCCAGCCCTGAGCCGAGCCCAGCCCCAGCCTGGCCCCAGCCCTGCCCTAGCTCCAGCCCTAGCCCTGTCCCCAGCCTCGGCCCGTGCCCCTGCCCCACTCCCAGTCCTGCCCCATCCCAGCCCCCAGCCCAGCCTAGCCCTAGCCCTGGCCCCAGCCCCGGCCCCAGCCCCAGACCCAGCCCTGCCCTGGACCCAGCACCAGCCCCACCCCAGCCTCATCCCCAGCCCAAGCCCCAGCCCCAGCCCCATACCTGCCCCCAGCCCAACCCCAGCCCCAGCCCTGCCCCAGCCCAGCCCCAGACACCGCCCAGCCCCAGCCCCAGCCCCCTGCCCTGGACCCAGCCCCAGCCCCACCCCAGCCTCAGCCCCAGCCCCAGCCCCAGCCCCAACCCTACCCCAGTCCCTGCCCCAGCCCAGTCCAGGTCCCAGCCCAGCCCCAGCCCAGCCCCAGGCCTGACCTCAGCCCTGCCCCAGCCCTGGCTCCTGCCCCAGCCCTGCCTCCAGCCCCAGCCCCAGCCCTGCCCAAGCCTTGGTTCCAGCCCCAGCCCCAGCCCTGCACCAAACCAGCCCCAGCACAAGGCCCAGCCTCAAGCCTAGTCCTGCCCCAGCCCAGGCCCAGTCCCCGCCCCAGCCCCAGACCCGGCCCCAGCCAAGCCCCACTAACGGCTCCATCCCCGGCCCCAGCCCAACCCCAGCCCCAGCCCCAGCCCAGCCCCAGCCCCAGCCCTGCCCTAGCCCAGCCCCAGCCCTGGACCAAGCCCCAGCCCTGAGCCGAACCCAGCCCCCAGCCTGGCCCCAGCCCTGCCCTAGCTCCAGCCCTAGCCCTGTCCCCAGCCTCGGCAGTGCCCCTGCCCCAGTCCCAGTCCTGCCCCAGCCCAGCCCCCCAGCCCAGCCCAGCCCTAGCCCGGCCCCAGCCCCGGCCCCAGCGCCAGCCCCAGCCCCAGCTCTGCCCTGGACCCAGCCCCAGCCCCAACCCAGCCTCATCCCCAGCCAAAGCCCCAGCCCCAGCCCCAGCCCCATACCTGCCCCCAGCCCAGCCCCAGCCCCAGCCCCAGCCCCAGCCCCAACCCTGCCCCAGTCCCTGTCCCAGCCCAGTCCTGGTTCCAGCCCAGCCCCAGCCCAGCCCCAGCCCTGCCCCAGCCTAGCCCCAGCCCCAGCCCAGACCCTGCACTGGACCCAGCCCCAGCCCCACCCCCGGCCCCAGCCCCGGCCCCAGCCAAGCCCCACTCACGGCCCCATCCCCGGCCCCAGCCCTGCCCCAGCCACAGCCCTGCCCCGGCCCAGCCCCAGCCCCACCCTCGCCACCCAGCCCTGCCCCAGCCCTGACCCTGCCCCGGCCCCAGCCCCCGGCCCCAGACTCGGCCCCAGCCCAGCCCCAGGCCTACCCCTGCCCCAGGCCCCGCCCCAGACCCAGCCACAGCCCCAGCCCTGTGCCAGCCCTACCCCAGCCCAGCCCCGGTCCCAGCCCAGCCCAAGCCCTGGCCCAGCCCCAGCCCCAGCCCCATCCTTGCCCACAGCCCAGCCCTAGCCCGGCCCCAGACCCAGCCCCAGCCCCAGCCCCAGCCCTGCCCCAGTCCCTGTCCCAGCCCAGTCCTGGTCCCAGCCCAGCCCCAGCCCAGCCCCAGCCCTGCCCCAGCCTAGCCCCAGCCCCAGACCAGCCCGTGCCCTGGACCCAGCCCCATCCCCACCCCAGCCTCATCCCCAGCCCAGGCCCAGCCCTGACCCAGCCCAAGCCTCAGCCCCAGCGCGAGGCCTGACCTCAGCCCTGCCCCAGCCCTGGCTCCTGCCCCAGCCTTGGCTCCAGCCCCAGCCCCAGCCCTGCCCAAGCCCTGGTTCCAGACCCAGCCCCAGCCCTGGCCCCAATCCAGCCCCAGCCCTACCCCTACCTCAGCCCTAGCCCCAGCCCTGTCCGCAGCCCAGCCCCAGCCCGAGCCCCACCCTCGCCACCAGCCCAGCCCCAGCCCCAACCTTGGCCCCAGCCCAGCCCCAGTTCCAGCCCTGCCCCAGCTTTGACCCTGCCCTGGCCCCAGACTCGGCCCCAGCCCAGCCTCAGTCCCCGCCCCAGACCCAGCCCCAGCCCCAGCCCTGTGCCAGCCCTACCCCAGCCCAGCCCCGGTCCCAGCCCAGCCCAGCCCTACCCCTGTCCCCAGCCTCGGCCCGTGCCCCTGCCCGAGTCCCAGTCCTGCCCCATCCCAGCCCCCCAGCCCAGCCCAGCCCTAGCCCGGCCCCCAGCCCCGGCCCCAGCCCCAGCCCCAGCCCTGTCCCAGTCCCCACCCCAGCCCCCAGCCCCATCCCCGCCCCCATCCCCGGCCCCAGCCCCAGACCTAGCCCAACCCCAGCCCCAGCCCTGCCCCAGCCCAACCCCAGCCACAGCCCCAGCCCCACCCCCGGCCCCATCCCCGGCCCCAGCCCAGCCCTAGCCCAGCCCTGACCCAGCCACAGCCCTTGCCCAGCCCTGCCCTCAGCCCAGCCCCAGGCCTGGACCCAGCCCCAGCCTCAGCCCAGCCAAACCTAGCCCTGCCCCAGCCCCAGGCCTAGCCCAGCCGTGCCCTCTGCCCGGCCCCAGCCCTAGACCAAGCCCCAGCCCTGAGCCGAACCCAGCCCAAGCCTGGCCCCAGCCCTGCCCTAGCTCCAGCCCTAGCCCTGTCCCCAGCCTCTGCCCGTGCCCCCTGCCCCAGTCCCAGTCGTGCCCCATACCTGCCCCCAGCCCAGCCCCAGACCCCGCCCAGCCCCAGCCCCAGCCCCAGCCCCAGCCCCAGCCCCAACCCTGCCCAGTCCCCTAACCCAGCCCTGCCCTCAGCCCAGCCCTAGGCCCGGACCCCAGCCCCGGCCTCAGCCCAGCCCCAGGCCTGGACCAAGCCCCAGCCACAGCCCAGCCCCAGGCCTGACCTCAGCCCTGCCCCAGCCCTGGCGCCCGCCCCAGCCCTGGCTCCAGCCCCAGCCTCAGCCCTGCCCAAGCCTTGGTTCCAGCCCCAGCCCCAGCCTGCACCAACCCAGCCCCAGCCCAAGGCCCAGCCTCAAGCCTAGACCTGCCCCAGCCCTGGCCCCAATCCAGCCCCAGCCCTACCCCTACCTCAGCCCTAGCCCCAGCCCTGTCTGCAGCCCCAGCCCCAGCCCCACCCTCGCCACCAGCCCAACCCCAGCCCCAACCCTGGACCCATTCCAGCCCTGTCCCAGCCCTGACCCTGCCCCGGCCCAGCCCCGGCCCCAGACTCGGCCCCAGCCCAGCCCCAGGCCTAGCCCCGCATCAGTCCCCATCCCAGACCCAGCCACAGCCCCCGCCCTGTGCCAGCCCTACCCCAGCCGAGCCCCGGTCCCAGCCCAGCCCAAGCCCTGGCCCAGGCCTAGCCCAAGTCCCATCCTTGCCCCCAGCCCAGACCTAGCCGGGCCCCAGCCCCAGCCCCAGCCCTGCCCCAGTCCCTGCCCCACCCCAGTCCTGGTCCCCAGCCCCAGCCCAGCCCCAGCCCCAGCCCTGCCCTCAGCCCAGCCCCAGCCCTAGCCCAGCCCTGCCCCAGCCCTCGCCCTGCCCCAGCCCCAGCCCTGTACCGAACCCAGCCCCAGCCTGTCCCCAGCCCTGCCCCGGCACAGCCCTGCCCCAGCCCAGCCCCCTGCCCTGGACCCAGCCCCAGACCAGACCCAGCCCCAGCCCCCAGCCCCAGCCCAGCCCCTGCCCTGGACCCAGCCCCAGCCCAGACCCAGCCCCAGCCCCAGCCCTGTCCCAGACCAGCCCTAGCCCAAGCCCGGCCCCAGCCCTGCACCAGCTCTGGCCCCAGCCCTGTCCCCAGCCCCAGCCCCAGCCCTGCCCAAGCCTTGGTTCCAGCCCCAGCCCCAGCCCTTCACCAACCCAGCCCCAGCCCAAGGCCCAGCCTCAAGCCTAGTCCTGCCCCAGCCCTGGCCCCAATCCAGCCCCAGCCCTACCCCTACATCAGACCTAGCCCCAGCCCTGACCGCAGCCCCAGCCCCAGCCCCAGCCCCCACCCTCGCCACCAGCCCAGCCCCAGCCCCAACCTTGGCCCCAGCCCAGCCCCAGGTTCCAGCCCTGCCCCAGCCCTGACCCTGCCCCCGGCCCCAGCCCCTGCCCCAGTCCCCGCCCAGCCCCAGCCCCAGCCCCAGCCCTGTGCCAGCCCTACCCCAGCCCAGCACCGGCCCCAGCCCAGCCCAGCCCTAGCACGGACCCAGCCCCAGCTCCAGCCCCAACCCTGCCCCAGTCCCTGCCCCAGCCCAGTCCTGGTCCCAGCCCAGCCCCAGCCCAGCCGCACCCCTGCCCCAGCCTAGATCCAGCCCCAGCCCAGGCCCAGCCCTGCCCCAGCTCCAGCCCCAGCCCCAGCCCCACCCTCGGCCCCAGCCCAGCCCCTGCCCCAGCCCTGCCCCAGCCCAGCCCCAGCCACAGCCCAGCCCCAGCCCTGGACCCAGCCCCAGTTGCAGCCCCGGCCCCAGCCCAGCCCAAGCCCAGCCAAAGCCCTGGACGCAGCCCCAGCCCAGCCCAGCCCTGCCCCAGGCCTGCACTCAGCCCAGCCCCAGCCCCAGCCCGGCCCCAGTCCAGCCCCAGCCCCGGCCCCAGCCCCAGCCCTGTGCCAGCCTACCCCAGCCTAGCCCCGGTCCCAGCCCAGCCCAGCCCTAGCACAGCCCCAGCCCCAGCCCCAGCCCCAGCCCTGCCCTGGACCCAGCCCCAGCCCCACCCCAGCCTCATCCCCAGCCCAAGCCCCAGCCCCAGCCCCAGCCCCATCCGTTCCCTAAGCCCAGCCCAGCCCCATCCCCATCTCTGCCCCCAGCCCAGCCCCAGCCCCAGCCCTGCCGCAGCCCAGCCCCAGCCCTTGACCCAGCCCCAGCCCCAGCCCTTTCCCAGCCCCTGCCCCAGCCCCAGCCCCAGCCCCACCCCTGGCCCCATCCCCGGCCCCAGCCCAGCTCCAGCCACAGCCCAGCCACAGCCCTGGCCCTGCCCCAGCCCCAGCCCTGCCCCGGTCCAGCCCCAGCCCCAGCCCAGCCCCTGCCCTGGACCCAGCCCCAGCCTAGCCCCAGCCCAGCCCCTGCCCTGGACCCAGCCCCAGCCCCACCCCAGCCCCATCCGAAGCCCAGGCCCAGCCCTGCCCCAGGCCCAGCCCCACCCCCGGCCTTACCCCCCGGCCCAAGCCAAGCCCCACTCACGGCCCCATCCCCGGCCCCCAGCCCTGCCCCAGCCCCCGCCCTGCCCCAGCCCCAGCCCCGGCCCCAGCCCTGCCCCAGCTCTGGCCCCAGCCCTGTCCCCAGCCCTGCCCCAGCCCAGCCCCAGCCCCAGCCCCACCCTCGGCCCCAGCCCAGCCCCAGCCCCAGCCCCAGCCCTGCCCCAGCCCTGCCCCAGGCACAGCCCAGCCCCTGCCCTGGACCCAGACCCAGCCCAGCCCCAGCCCCAGCCCCAGCCCTGTCCCAGTCCCTGCCCCAGCCCAGTCCTGGTCCCAGCCCAGCCCCAGCCCAGCCCCAGCCCCAGACCTGCCCTAGCCCAGTCCCAGCCCCAGCCCCAGCCCAGCCCAAGCCATGCTCCGAGCCCCAGCCCCAGCCCAGCCCCAGCCCCAGCCCGAGCTTCATCCCCAGCCCCAGCCCTGCCCTGGACCCAGCACCAGCCCCCACCCCAGCCTCATCCCCAGCCCAAGCCCCAGCCCCAGCCCCAGCCCCAGCCCCATACCTGCCATCAGCCCAACCCCAGCCCCAGCCCCAGCCCAAGCCCCAGCCCCAGCCCCAGCCCCCAGCCTCATCCCCAGCCCAGCCCCAGCCCTGCCCTGGACCCAGCACCAGCCCCCACCCCAGCCTCATCCCCAGCCCAAGCCCCAGCCCCAGCCCCTGCCCCATACCTGCCATCAGCCCAACCCCAGCCCCAACCCTGCCCCAGTCCCTGCCCCAGCCCAGTCCAGGTCCCAGCCCAGCCCCAGCCCAGCCCCAGGCCTGACCTCAGCCCTGCCCCAGCCCTGGCTCCTGCCCCAGCCCTGCCTCCAGCCCCAGCCCCAGCCCTGCCCAAGCCTTGGTTCCAGCCCCAGCCCCAGCCCTGCGCCAAACCAGCCCCAGCACAAGGCCCAGCCTCAAGCCTAGTCCTGCCCCAGCCCTGTCCCAGTCCCGGCCCTGCCCTAGCCCAGCCCCAGCCCCAGACACAGCCAAGCCCCAGCCACAGCCCAACCACAGCCCTGGTCCCAGCCCCAGCCCAGCCCCAGCCCCAGCCCTGCCCTAGCCCCCGCCCCAGCCCCAGACACAGCCCAACCCCAGCCGTGGACCCAGCCCCAGCCCCAAGACCTAGCCCAACCCCAGCCCCCAGCCCTGCCCCAGCCCAACCCCAGCCACAACCCCCAGCCCCAGCCCCACCCCCGGCCCCATCCCCGGCCCCAGCCCAGCCCTAGCCCAGCCATGACCCAGCCCCAGCCCTTGCCCAGCCCTGTCCTCAGCCCAGCCCCAGGCCCGGACCCAGCCCCGGCCTCAGCCCAGCCCTAACCTAGCCCTCTGCCCAGCCCCAGGCCTAGCCCAGCCCTGAGCCGAGCCCAGCCCCAGCCTGGCCCCAGCCCTGCCCTAGCTCCAGCCCTAGCCCTGTCCCCAGCCTCGGCCCGTGCCCCTGCCCCACTCCCAGTCCTGCCCCATCCCAGCCCCCAGCCCAGCCTAGCCCTAGCCCTGGCCCCAGCCCCGGCCCCCAGCCCCAGCCCCAGCCCTGCCCTGGACCCAGCACCAGCCCCACCCCAGCCTCATCCCCAGCCCAAGCCCCAGCCCCAGCCCCATACCTGCCCCCAGCCCAACCCCAGCCCCAGCCCTGCCCCAGCCCAGCCCCAGACACCGCCCAGCCCCCAGCCCCAGCCCTGCCCTGGACCCAGCCCCAGCCCCACCCCAGCCTCAGCCCCAGCCCCAGCCCCAGCCCCAACCCTACCCCAGTCCCTGCCCCAGCCCAGTCCAGGTCCCAGCCCAGCCCCAGCCCAGCCCCAGGCCTGACCTCAGCCCTGCCCCAGCCCTGGCTCCTGCCCCAGCCCTGCCTCCAGCCCCAGCCCCAGCCCTGCCCAAGCCTTGGTTCCAGCCCCAGCCCAGCCCTGCACCAAACCAGCCCCAGCACAAGGCCCAGCCTCAAGCCTAGTCCTGCCCCAGCCCAGGCCCAGTCCCCGCCCCAGCCCCAGACCCGGCCCCCAGCCAAGCCCCACTAACGGCTCCATCCCGGCCCCAGCCCAACCCCAGCCCCAGCCCCAGCCCAGCCCCAGCCCCAGCCCTGCCCTAGCCCAGCCCCAGCCCTGGACCAAGCCCCAGCCCTGAGCCGAACCCAGCCCCAGCCTGGCCCCAGCCCTGCCCTAGCTCCAGCCCTAGCCCTGTCCCCAGCCTCGGCAGTGCCCCTGCCCCAGTCCCAGTCCTGCCCCAGCCCAGCCCCCAGCCCAGCCCAGCCCTAGCCCGGCCCCAGCCCCCGGCCCAGCGCCAGCCCCAGCCCCAGCTCTGCCCTGGACCCAGCCCCAGCCCCAACCCAGCCTCATCCCCAGCCAAAGCCCCAGCCCCAGCCCCAGCCCCATACCTGCCCCCAGCCCAGCCCCAGCCCCAGCCCCAGCCCCAGCCCCAACCCTGCCCCAGTCCCTGTCCCAGCCCAGTCCTGGTTCCAGCCCAGCCCCAGCCCAGCCCCAGCCCTGCCCCAGCCTAGCCCCAGCCCCAGCCCAGACCCTGCACTGGACCCAGCCCCAGCCCCACCCCCGGCCCCAGCCCCGGCCCCAGCCAAGCCCCACTCACGGCCCCATCCCCGGCCCCAGCCCTGCCCCAGCCACAGCCCTGCCCCGGCCCAGCCCCAGCCCCACCCTCGCCACCAGCCCTGCCCCAGCCCTGACCCTGCCCCGGCCCCAGCCCCGGCCCCAGACTCGGCCCCAGCCCAGCCCCAGGCCTACCCCTGCCCCAGGCCCCGCCCCAGACCCAGCCACAGCCCCAGCCCTGTGCCAGCCCTACCCCAGCCCAGCCCCGGTCCCAGCCCAGCCCAAGCCCTGGCCCAGCCCCAGCCCCAGCCCCATCCTTGCCCACAGCCCAGCCCTAGCCCGGCCCCAGACCCAGCCCCAGCCCCAGCCCCAGCCCTGCCCCAGTCCCTGTCCCAGCCCAGTCCTGGTCCCAGCCCAGCCCCCAGCCCAGCCCCAGCCCTGCCCCAGCCTAGCCCCAGCCCCAGACCAGCCCGTGCCCTGGACCCAGCCCCATCCCCACCCCAGCCTCATCCCCAGCCCAGGCCCAGCCCTGACCCAGCCCAAGCCTCAGCCCCAGCGCGAGGCCTGACCTCAGCCCTGCCCCAGCCCTGGCTCCTGCCCCAGCCTTGGCTCTAGCCCCCAGCCCCAGCCCTGCCCAAGCCCTGGTTCCAGACCCAGCCCCAGCCCTGGCCCCAATCCAGCCCCAGCCCTACCCCTACCTCAGCCCTAGCCCCAGCCCTGTCCGCAGCCCCAGCCCCAGCCCGAGCCCCACCCTCGCCACCAGCCCAGCCCCAGCCCCAACCTTGGCCCCAGCCCAGCCCCAGTTCCAGCCCTGCCCCAGCTTTGACCCTGCCCTGGCCCCAGACTCGGCCCCCAGCCCAGCCTCAGTCCCCGCCCCAGACCCAGCCCCAGCCCCAGCCCTGTGCCAGCCCTACCCCAGCCCAGCCCCGGTCCCAGCCCAGCCCAGCCCTACCCCTGTCCCCAGCCTCGGCCCGTGCCCCTGCCCGAGTCCCAGTCCTGCCCCATCCCAGCCCCCAGCCCAGCCCAGCCCTAGCCCGGCCCCAGCCCCCGGCCCCAGCCCCAGCCCCAGCCCTGTCCCAGTCCCCACCCCAGCCCCAGCCCCCCCATCCCCCCCGCCCCCATCCCCGGCCCCAGCCCCAGACCTAGCCCAACCCCAGCCCCAGCCCTGCCCCAGCCCAACCCCAGCCACAGCCCCAGCCCCACCCCCGGCCCCATCCCCGGCCCCAGCCCAGCCCTAGCCCAGCCCTGACCCAGCCACAGCCCTTGCCCAGCCCTGCCCTCAGCCCAGCCCCAGGCCTGGACCCAGCCCCGCCTCAGCCCAGCCCAAACCTAGCCCTGCCCCAGCCCCAGGCCTAGCCCAGCCGTGCCCTCTGCCCGGCCCCAGCCCTAGACCAAGCCCCAGCCCTGAGCCGAACCCAGCCCAAGCCTGGCCCCAGCCCTGCCCTAGCTCCAGCCCTAGCCCTGTCCCCAGCCTCTGCCCGTGCCCCTGCCCCAGTCCCAGTCGTGCCCCATACCTGCCCCCAGCCCAGCCCCAGACCCCGCCCAGCCCCAGCCCCAGCCCCAGCCCCAGCCCCAACCCCTGCCCCAGTCCCTGCCCCAGCCCAGCCCCAGCCCAGCCCACCCTGCCCCAGCCTAGCCCCAGCCCCAGCCACAGCCCCTGCCCCAGCCCTGCACCCAGCCCCAGGCCCAGCCCCCACTCCCGGCCCCATCCCCGGCCCCAGCCCAGCCCTAGCCCAGCCTTGACCCAGGCCCAGCCCTTGCCCAGACCTGCCCTCAGCCCAGCCCCAGCCCTGCCCCAGCCTAGCCCCCAGCCCCAGACCAGCCCCTGCCCTGGACCCAGCCCCAGCCCCACCCCAGCCTCATTCCCAGCCCAGGCCCAGCCCTGCCACAACCCAAGCCCCAGCCCCAGCCCCAGCCCCGTCCCAGTCCCCCGCCCCAGCCCCAGCCCCACCCCCCGGCCCCAGCCCCGGCCCCAGCCCAGCCCTAGCCCAGCCCTGCCCCAGCCCCAGCCCCCCTGCCCCAGCCCAGCCCCAGCCCTAGCCCAGCCCTGCCCCAGCCCCAGCCCTGCCCCAGCCCCGGCCCCCAGCCCCAGCCCTAGCCCAGCCCTGCCCCAGCCCCAGCCCTGCCCCAGCTCTGGCCCCAGCCCTGTCCCCCAGCCCCAGCCCCAGCCCTGCCCAAGCCTTGGTTCCAGACCCAGCCCCAGCCCTGCACCAACCCAGCCCCAGCCCAAGGCCCAGCCTCAAGCCTAGTCCTGCCCCAG